>NC_056748.1:46887864-47087864 GCF_019279795.1 Protopterus annectens | reverse complement strand
ATGTTCTGTGACATGTGGAAGTGTACCTGGAGTGTCTGGGGCATGTTGTGTAGACAGATTATCATCAGATGTGCCATTCCTGACCTCATGTGGTGATAACTGGCAATGGAAACCAGGTTGACCCTGCACCTACATTGACAGCATGATACAGGTATTCACTGGTGTCAGTGGCATCTGTCCATACAGGGCATGTGTATAAGGCATGGTATGTCCTTTGTGGGTTACATTTGCTGACTACAGTTGTTGCAGGCATCCAGTGGGGAACATAGCGAAGGAGCACTGTATGCAATGATTTGCCTATTGTAGGGATGGGACAGGGTGCCATGTCCTCTGTAATCCACTGCAGTCACACCATGGTTACTATCTGTGGGCAATATGCAGGGAACTACCAACATAGTAGTTGTTGTCTAGCCAAGTGTGTTTGTGTACGAGACATGGGTGGAGAGTGTTCTCTGGGTAATGCAAGGGTTGCCTATATTGTTCCCCAAGTCATGATGTCACATGTAGGGGTATGGATTGTCTACCCCAGCCTCTCTGCTGTTTGACAGATTCTTGTAAGGTGGACAGTGTGACATATAATAGGCCCACCATATAAGAAATTTGCAAAACCCACTTCACAATGAGCCCTGTTTATTACACACACACAACTACCTCCACACAAGATACTAATGAGAAACACACACACACACACACACACACACACACACACACACACACACACACACACACACACACACACACACACACACCACGTCTCACAGTTGCCATGTCTAGGATTAGAACAACTACATAACTAGTACATCACTCTACAGCATTATGCAGTCATAGCACACGCCACGGAGCTTACTGAGCTACTCCTTCCCCAAAGGTGTATTTCAAAGTGAATGACATCAACATGCTTGCCAAAGTAGGGCAATGGAAGTTGTAGTGACTGTTAATGGCCTCAAAAGCATTGATCCCTACACACACACACACACACACACACACACACACACACACACACACACACACACACACACAGTTTTACAGTTGCCATATCTGGGATTAGAACTCCTACCTAACTAGTACATCACAGTACAGCATTATGCAGTTATAGCACACGCCACAGAGATTACTGAGCTATTCCTTCCCCAAAGGTGTATTTCAAAGTGAATGACAGCAGGCTTGCCAAAGTGGGCAGTGGAAGTTGTAGTGACTGTGAATGGCCACAAAAGCACTGATCCCTACACACACACACACACACACACACACACACACACACACACACAAAGTTTTACAGTTGCCATGTCTGGGATTAGATCCCCTACCTAACTAGTAAATCACACTACAGCATTACGCAGTTATAGCACACACCACAGAGATTACTGGGCTACTCCTTCCCCAAAGGTGTATTTCAAAGTGAATGACAGCAGGCTTGCCAAAGTGGGCAGTGGAAGTTGTAGTGACTGTGAATGGCCTCAAAAGCACTGATCCCTACACACACACACACACACACACACACACACAAAGTTTTACAGTTGCCATGTCTGGGATTAGATCCCCTACCTAACTAGTAAATCACACTACAGCATTACGCAGTTATAGCACATGCCAGAAAGATTTCTGGGCTACTCCTTCTCCAAAGGTGTATTTCAAAGTGAATGACATTAGCAGACTTGCCAAGGTTGGGCAATGGAAAGTGTAGGTCATAGGTTCATAGGCTGGTACTAGGCTATCAGCCCTAGGGCCTATACATGCCTAGCCATGGCAATTACCTTGCTATGTCTTCCCACAATATTTACTTCCCTGGACCCCTGTCTAGCAGGGCAACTGACATGATCCCTGAGGTTAATTTCCTTTCTCCCATCCAATTGTCCAGGTTCCTTCTGAAGAGGGCCAAAGAGGCACTCTGCTTGACATGTATGGGCAGTCTATGCCAGAGTCTGGGGAGTCTGTGGGTCAGGAACACATCCCTCCAGCATGTATTGTTCATTGTGATGACAAGGTTTGGATCCCTGGAGCATGTGGCTGTGAGGGTATTTGGATTTCTTTAAGTGTAGCATTTCCAGCAGCTCTGGGTTTGACATGTCATTGTATGTTAAGCAGAGATCACCTCTGAGTACACGCTATGTGACAGAGTATAGCTGGATGATTTTGAGACTGTCAGCATAGGGCATCTGGTTTAGGCCTGTGATTCTTTTAATGAGGTATTTCTGCAGCCTTTCTAATTGTTGCAGATGTCTTGTGAGGTACATACCAAATGGGCCATTGTAGTCTGTACTACTGAGAGATGACTACAGTGGGACAATGACCTCCTTTTTCCTCGATGTAAAGCCCTTACTGATGAGGTGTGCCACATAGGTGGATTTCCGGACTGTTGTGGCGATGTGGTTATCAAAGGTGAGACCACTGTCCACCTGTGTCCCTAAGTCTCTTATCACACTTTAGGTGTTTAGTGTACTGCCACCTTTGTGGTACTTCATGGGTACGTGTCCCTTCCCAAAGGGGACATATATACAATGTTAAGTTGTCAATCTCGCCTTCATTCTTGCTGGATGGGTTCAGAGCCGATCCTCGGCTCCGACTCTGCCAATAGTAAAGCTCGAGAGCTAATTCCACCGGCCCGGGGCTCCCCTATATCCCACAATGCTAGGCGGTAACTATCCAGATCTCGTTTGCCGCTTAGCTGTGAGGTGCTTTCTTCTACCAGCTCTGGCAGGTTAGTGAGTTTTTTCCAGTTAAAAACTTCAAATATCTACCCCTATCCCTTTTATTTAGTTTAGTTTATAGTACAGGGTATCCTTTTAATTTAAATCGGGTCTCCCTCGTTTTTATCCCCTTTTTATTCTGTTTTTAAGTTCTAGGCCTTTGGCCCACTCCCCTTTTTCCCTTTGTCATTCAGTGTGATTGGGTCTTTTCTCTTTGGTTAAAGGGTGTGTCTGTGTTTTTTGATATACAGTCTCTGGGATTTCTAAAGACTCCAAGGTCTCAGGCTTCAAGAAGTGTGACTCGTGCTGTCAGAAAATGTCTCTGACAGACGGTCACACTTCTTGTGTATATTGCCTGGGACCTTTGCACCTGCAGGACTCCTGTACTGTGTGCCATGCATTCTGCCCGGGAGTCCTGCAGGAATGCAAAAATAAACTTATTCTTCGAGGCTTATTAAAACCTGAAGGCCCCTTGACCCAGTCTGCGTCGGGGAAGCCTTCAAAGACTTCCAGGACATTGGCTCCAGCTTCAGAGCTGTCCGCTGGGAGCATCAAGGCTGCTTCGACATCGGCTCCGGCTGGAGTCGATGTTTCGAAGACTCAAACCGTTACCTCGGCTCTGGCCGGAGCCGAGGTTGCTAAGACTCAGTCGGCTCCGATAGTCTTATCGGAGCCACCTTCTAAGAAGAGGTCGAGGTCCCCTTCCATCGGCTCCATCCACTCTGCCCCAGGATCCCCTCTTCTGTCGGAACGGAGCCATAGGTCCCATTCCTCTCAGTCCTCCAGGCTGTCCGACCATGACTTACAAAGGGTGGTGAGTAGACCTCTCAAGTCCGAGGCACTGGCCCAAATGCTGCATAGCCCTACTCAACAGTCAGCGGCTATTCCCATCCCTGCTTCTGTTCCTCCTCAGACTCCTTTGAGTTCGGAGCCGGGGCTCGTCGGAGCCGTGGCTGTCGGTGCGTCGGAGCCGATACCTTCCCTTTCGGCTCTGTCGTCTGCTCTGATTTCCTCTTTGGAGGGATCTTGGCACCGAGATTCCCTCATCGGCTCCAGGGGGCGAGTGGCATCGGACCCTTGTCCGACCCCGTTCTCCCTCTCGGAGCATCGGAGCTGGTGAGTTCGGCTCTGACATCGGCCTCGGAGCCGTCCCTGTCGGTGCCGGGGGGGGGGGTTCTTGTCTCCTCGGAGCGGGGACCTTTGGCCTTGGCTGATCCGGGAGCCTTCGAGGTCATGCGGAGCGAGCTAGACCCCGTGTCTACCCCACAGTCGGCTCAGTCAGCTCCTCCCTCTTTAGTGCCTGCAGTGGTTTCTACCCACCCCCTCGTACCAGACCGTAGAGAGCCAGCCCCTCAGGTTTCCCCATTGGGAATATTCTCTTCTTCCGAGGCTTCTCCTGATCCGGCATGGGAACCCCCTCGGAAGAGACAGTGCAAGAGGAAGCACATCGACTCCCCTGAGTCTATCGCCTCCGACACCGACTTGGAGGAATCTGAAGGTTCCCCTTGGTCCCCCTCTGAGGATGTCTCTTTTGCTGACATCCTTGAAACCCTTAAACAGAGGGGGAACTGGCCCACCCTTAACCCTTCAGAGGACGAGTCGGTCTACCTTGAGGCGTTTGGCTCTCGCCCTTCCACCTCCTGGGTGTCTCCTCCCTTTGACCCCCTCTTGGAAGTGGTGGCAAGGAAGGCTTGGACGGCCCCTGATTCGGTGGAACCTACCCCAAGGAGGCCGTCAAATTTATTACTGCACCAAAAGAGAAACAGTTCTCATCCAAAGGTGTCTCTGTTGATGCCATGGTGGTGGCCGCAGCCACTAAGAAGGAATTAGCCGATCCTTCGGTACCTGTCCATCCTCCTAATAAGGAGTCTAGGACCATGGACAGGTACGGTAAGCGGATGTTTTCCTCAGCGACCTTTGCCATGCGGTTGCTGAACTACTTATGTCACTTCACCCATCTCCAGAGGGATTTACTCAAGGATATGGGTGAAGCTATGCAGGATCCAACAGCTGAGGGGTTCCAAGACAAAATGAACTCCCAGTTGGCAACCCTGAATTAGATTGTCAACTCCTCCATGTGGCTTATCTCATATGCGGCTGATGGGGCGAGTAGGGCCGCAGGCACAGGTGTAGCTTTACGACGCCACGCCTGGATGCGGCTTTGCAGTTTTGCGGACTCTTTCAAGGCGTCCTTCACCAATTCCCCCTTTGATGGCTCAACCTTGTTTGGACCTCAGATGAAGGATACATTGACTAGGTGCAAGCAGGAAGGTAAGACTCTCTCTGCCATGGGAGTCCGTTTTTCTACCCCTTCCAGACCTTATCCCAAAGTTCGGGGGGGGATGTGGTTCCGCAAACCACAAGAGTCTTATCTGATGCACAAAGTCGATTCCCCTCTAGAGGCAGAGGGGGGAACAACAATAGACGCCGCCCTAGGGGCAGAGGTGGTCCACAAAACCAGGGTAGCAGAGAGACTTTCTCTGATAAACCCTTTCAGCATCCCTGAGGAGCTGCCCGGCTGTCCACCTTCGGAGGCAGTCGGGGGAAGATTATCACTGTACCCAAAAGCCTGGCTTTCCCTTACTCAAGACAAATGGGTACAGTCTATCATATCCGAGGGTTACAAAATCCCCTTTATTCACATCCCAGCCCACCCAAAGGATCCCTTCCAGACGTTCCACCCAATCTAAGGGAACAAGCAGCGTTAGAAATATCAAAGCTGCTGTCAAAAAGAGCTATTCAGCCAGTCCCAGCAGACCAGCAAGGATCCGGAATCTACTCCAAATTCTTTTTGGTACCAAATAAAAACAGGGGACTGGAGACCAATACTGGATCTCAGCAAGCTAAACAAGTATGTGAAGAAAACAAAATTCCGGATGGTCACGCTACAGTCCATTCTACCCTTCTTGGGTCAGGACAATTGGATGTGCTCGACAGACCTTCAGGATGCGTACTACCATATCAAAATGCACAGACGCTCCAGGAGGTTTCTCCGCTTCAGGCTGGGAGCCAGTCACTACCAGTTCAGAGCCCTGCCCTTTGGTCTCACTACAGCCCCCTGAGTGTTCATCAAATGTATGGCAGTGGTCGCGGCTCTCTTGAGATGTCAAGGATTCCAGGCGTTTCCATATTTGGACGACTGGCTCCTTACCGCCACCACCAGGCGTCAACTTCTTCTATCCAGAGACTTCACCATTCAAACTTGCCAAGCTCTAGACATTTCAGTAAATTTCGAAAAATCTGCCTTGTCGCCTTGTCAATCTATTACCTTTATAGGCACCACCTTAGACACAGTTCATCTTTCCACCAGACTGACAGAGCAGAGAGTATCAGATATCCGCAAACAAGTTTGCCTTCTGCTTCAGTGCAACAAGATCAAACCCAGGGTAGTCTTGAAGGTATTAGGACTCATGGCGGCTACCATTACACTCTTCCCCTTAGCTCGTTTTCACATGCAGATCCTCCAGTGGATGCTGTTTTCTCAATGGTCCTTCCAACAGCTCCTGATGTCTCACATCATCCTGCTAACCCAATCATGCTAGAATCACCTGTCTTGGTGGATGACATCACCTCATGTTCTCCAGGGCAGACCTTTCATCCCTCCCCCCCCAATTGCCACGGTGACAACGGACGCCTTTCTGATCGGGTGGGGGGGCATTATCAGGGCAGGACAGTCCAGGGCACGTGGCAATCTTTCGAGTGCCACTTGCACATAAATGTCTTAGAGATGAGAGCAGTGCTTTTAGCATTGCAAGCCCTTTAGGACTCTCTTCCCACAGGGACTATTGCAATTCAGACGGACAACATGTCCATAGTGTGGTACATCAACAAACCGGGCAGAACCAAGTCCTATCACTTATGTCGAGAGGCACTCAGACATTGGCAGTGGGCGATTTCTTCTCAGTGGTTTCTGATAGCAACGCACATTCCCGGGAAGTTCAATGTGATTGTGGACAAGTTGAGCAGGGCTATTCTCATGCCTCACGAGTGTTCTCTAAAAAAATCAGTGCTGGAAGAAATCTTTCGAAAATAGGGCCGGCCTTGCTGCGATCTTTTTGCTACTCCCCAAAACAGCAAGTGTCACGATTTCTTCACCCTCTTCCCTCTACCAAACCAACCCACCAGAGACGCTCTAGTCCACGATTGGCCCTGGGGACTTCTGTATGCTTTCCCCCCTTTTCCACTGATCTCTCAATTAATTCAGAAAGCTATCGCCTCGAGAGTCACTATGATCCTCATTGCCCCTTACTGGCCTCGACAGATATGGTTTCCATTCCTGCATCATTACCTCTTGGAGCAGCTTTGGCATCTGGACCCAGTGCCAGATCTTTTGACCCACCAGTCGGGCCAGCTGCACCACTCCCTCCAATCTCTCAACCTCACAGCGTGGTTTCTCCGATTCCTACCCCAGCCAGGCTTCCCTTCATTTCTCATTCGGTCCATAACATCCTGATAGCCTCTCACAAGTCTTCTACTAGAAGGATTTACAATAGTAAGTGGAAGCGTTTTTCCTTCTGGGCAGCATAAAAAAATATAGACCCCTTCACTGCACCTATTCAGTCTATCCTAGACTTCCGGGCATAGCTCTTTCATTTAGGCTCTTCCTCATCTACCATTAGAGTACAACTAGCTGCTATATCTAACTTTCATGTAGGTGTCTCGGACTCCAGTATCATGTCCCATAAACTCTGCAAAGCCTTTCTAAGAGGTATCTTTTTTTCTCAAGCCCCCAATCAAAGATCCCCCACCTCAGTGGGATTTGAATTTGGTCCTAGCATCCTTGATTCTCCCCCCCTTTGAACCTGTGGCTTCATGCCCTCTTAAGTTGCTCTCATGGAAAACACTTTTTCTAGTAGCCATACCATCAGCTAGAAGGGTATCTGAACTTCATGCTCTTTGCAGCCGTCCTCCTTACTTAGTTTTCCATAAAGCCTCTGTGTCCCTCCGGACTAGTCCGTCCTTCTTGCCTAAGGTTTCCTCTGAGGCGGATCTAAACCAGACTATCGATCTCCCTGTCTTCTTCCCTGATTATTCCAACAGGTCAGAACAAAAGTTACATTTTCTAGATGTTCATCGCCAACTTCGATATTATTTAGACAGGACTAAACAGTTCAGGAAATCTGACCAGCTCTTCCTGTCTTATGCGGAAGGGAAATTGGACCTTCCAGTTTCTAAAGTGTCCCTTTCAAGATGGCTTACCTCTATAATTACCTTCATCTATGAAATCAGACATCAAAAACTGCCTTCAAGACCTAGAGCTCATTCAACCAGGGCATTAGCTACATCTGTAGCTTTTCAGGACAGGCTACCAATAGATTCCATCTGTGCAGCAGCCACATGGGCTTCTCCTCATACCTTTATCTCGCATTACAAATTGGATATGGCCTCCAGAAATCGTGCCAACTTTGGTTCCACTGTTCTCAAGAGTCTGTTCCGATAAGCCACCAGGGGTAAGGTGCTAGGGTCGCGGTCCCATCCAGCAAGAATGAAGGCGAGATTGACAACTTAACATTGAGAAGTTATGCACCTACCATAACGTTCCATGTTAGTTGTCGTCTTCTCGCCTTCTTTTTTGCGTCCCACCCTCCTTCCCCCCAGCCTGGACAGACCGATAGGAATTTTTGGGATCTTCCATTGGGGCTTTCTTCCCACATGTTCTACCACCTCTATTCTCCCTTTTATGTTTGTGGTAGCTTACATACAGGTTTATATAGATGTGGGTTCCTTTTCTCTCTTCTCCATACTATGGAGACCAGAACTGCTTGGTTTTAGCTATCAAACGAGATCTGGGTAGTTACCGCCTAGCATTGTGGGATATAGGGGAGCCTCGAGCCGGTGGAATTGGCTCTCGAGCTTTAGTATTGGAACCCATCCAGCAAGAAAGAAGGCGAGAAGAAGACAGCTAACATGAAACGTTATGGTAAGTACATAACTTCTCATTTCTTGGCATTGAGCTTGAGATCATGGCTCAGGCACCAAGCATCTCTTTCTGTAAGGCCCTTCTGTAGAATATCCACATCATGTGGGGATTCAGTATTGGCTCCCAGTGTGCAGTCATCTGTGACCTTTGTTAGCCAGAGTCTTAGTATTGGCCTGTACTTCAGAGTAGTAGATGCCAAACAAGAGTGGTCCCAGGACTGAACCCTGAGGTACTCCAACTGTCACTTGTCTGGGGCTGGATTTGGTGTCACCTACTTTTAGAGTGTGGGTTCTGTCAGTAGAACAGTTGACAGCCCATCTGGTGACGTAGGTATTAATGATCAGCTTGGTACATTTATCTATGATTCCAGACAGGGGGATGGTGTTGAAGGCCTTGGCGAGGTCCGGATAGGCTGTGTGAACCGCCTTACCCTCGTCCACAGTTCTGGAGACTGATTCAAAGATGTCATTCAGGTTCAGCAGACATGATCGGCCCTTCACAAACCCAACCTGGGTGGGGTCCAGTGTTTGCAGGTTGCCAGTGTCTTTGTTTATAAGTTCCATGATAATACATTCCATGGCCTTGCAGATCAGGCACGTCATACTGCTGGGGCTTTAGTTGCCAGGACCCAAGGTGGATCCCCCCCTTGTGGACTGGGATAACTTTAGCTGTGCACCACACAGTGGACACAAAGCCTGAGGTGCGGCTATGATTAGACATGGCATGTAAATGAGGTGCCAGTTAATTTTGTAGTTCATGCAGTACACAGCCCGGGATGTTGTCTGGTCCCATGGATGCTGTTTTCTTAGCTCTGGAGAGTGTGTTTTTTACCTGCGTGGCTGTTATTACTGGAATCTGGCAATCTTTCAGTGTTGAGATGGGCTCTTTAGGGGGTGGGGGGTGCAGCTGGCACTGAATTGATCTGCCAGGTATATGCCACGGAGCTTACTGGGCTACTCCTTCCCCAAAGGTGTATTTCAAAGTGAATGACATCAGCAGCCCTGCCAAAGTAGGGCAATGGAAATTGTAGTGAGTGTGAATAGCCACAAAAGCATTGATCCCCACACACACGCACACACACTTCTACAGTTGCCATATCTGGGAATGGAACCCCTACCTCACTAGTGAATCACACTACAGCATTACATGGTTATAGCACACCCCACTGAGCTTATAGGGCTACTCCTTCCCCAAAGGTGTATTTCAAGGTGAATGACATCAGCAGGCTTGCCAAAGTAGAGCAATGGGGATTGTAGTGACTGTGAATGGCCACAAAAGCATTTATCCCTACACACACACACTCACACACACACACTCACACACACACACTCACACACACACTCACACACACACACACACACACACACACACACACACACACACACACACACACACACACACACACACTCAGTTGCCATGTCTTTGATTAGAACTCCTACCTAACTAGTACATCACACTATAGCATTACGCAGTTATGGCACATGCCACAGAGATTATAGGGCTTCTCCTTCATCAAAGGTGTATTTTAAGGTGAATGACATCAGCAGGCTTGCCGTAGTAGGGCAGTGGGGAGTGCAGTGTGTGCACATGGGCCATAAACCATTCATCTGGAAGCAGACACACAACACTCAGGCACACACAGGTTTATATTTCACAGGTACGTGTATACAACTGCTAGATGAATACTGACTTGTACAGTCATGTTACACAGTTATCACAAGCACCACAGACACTATAGTGCTGAGAGATACCAGAGGCAAATGTCTACGGTAATTGACATTTGCAAATGTGGTTTTAGCCATTTGGGTGTGTGCTGGGTGGGACAGGCCTCATAATGGGAGGCTCTTTGTCACTGTCTGTCACTCTCTTCCACACATCTATGTATGTGTAATTGTGGCCTATTATAGTGTGTTGTCTTTGGATATATGTGTGGATTTTTATCTAGTGTGTGTGTTTGCAAAGCATGACTGGTGTGCAATGTGGAGTGTGTGCACAAACATCTGTGACTGTCAGATATGTATAGTCCACTGTTGTTGCCAGACATGGGCTTCATTTCTGTAAGTGTGGGAGCATGCCCAGTATGCCTTTCTGTATTAAATGTGTGAATCTATTCCAGGTAGGTTGTCCTCCAGTGCAAGCATTTGTGTTCTACACCTACAGCCAGCAACCTGCTTCTGCGGGATATCTGTAGATCGGTTGACAATATGGGGTCAAAATGAGCAAAGGATAGTGGGTTACTGTAGGTAATTGTGTCTTTGCTGCTTCTACTACATGGTTTTGGTGTTACCAAAAACCAAAAGACAACGGACTTGTCCGACGAAAGTTTAATTAAAAATAGCAAGTAAAATTCACGAACCAAGTATCAAATAAGCGCTTTCGTTTGGCTCCTGTCAAACTTTTTAAAACAGTCTACCCATCACTTCCTGTCAATTAAATAATATTTATCTGTGATGTAAACAATTAGGAACATTCAAACTGTTAAAGAACCAGCACACGTACATTAGTAAAGAACCAGCACATGTACATTAGTAAAAAACCTTTTGAAATAATGTAACCAAACAGTTTTCTGTATGTCGAACAGATAGCAAATACGTTTGTACTAAGAAACATGTATATACTAATGAACAGCGTATGATATGCACTCGCACATTCAAACCCTTGTATCAAAAGATGTTAAGGAGTGTATAAAAATGTGTAAATATAAATCTAAATCGCTTATATCAACTCAATGTACATAATAATTTGATTGTAATCTTGTAAAAATTTAAGAAATATATATATTCTCCACTCAGTGTGACTAGAACTAATGGAGGAGAACATGCATGGAGTACTAGAGACTGTGATAGTAACACTTTATTTCTAACTCAAAGTAATCACTAGTTGGAATTTTTAATTCCCTTCCATTCATGGGATTCACAATATAAAATGTATACTGTAAAGAGTGCAAAGTGTAAAAAATGTATACTGTACATTTATGTAGTGTTTTAAGTTCCATTTAATGTCCAGCTAACTGGAAAACAGTATGTATGTATATTTTTCTTTGTCTAACATAAAACGAAGAACTAAAACACCTAATAAATGTCAATAAAAATCGTAATTGTAATACCAAAAATATTAATAGTATGCCAAATAGTGATATTGTAAATAATGTTAAATAAATTATTAAATAAATTTAAATAATACCATAATAAACTTAAAAATATATAATTTGTGTGTATGTATATGTATGTCATGTAGTCAGTGTTAAATTAATCAATTAAAAATAGCTAATTTGATATTGGTTTACTTTATAAATATGTTAAAATATCAAAATGTGCTATAAATATTACATATAAGTGTTTCTTGAAATATTAAGTGTTTAATGTACAATATAAAACCTTAAAAGTCTTTAGTGAGAAAAATTGTCTAAAAAATTAAAGGTTAAAAAGTAATAAATTAAGTGATGAATTGGTGGATAAGTGTTTAATAAATTGATACCTTTAGTGTACAATATATGTATATAAAATAAACAATTAGATGAAAAATGTAAGTAAATTATACACGAATAAGTTCATCTCAAAAGTGATTTTAGCTTTAAAATACTAGCAATAGATAAAGAGTTATTCAAGCCTGGCCAATTATTTGCATTTAACCTTAGCTGCCATTCAAGCTCACGCCTTTCTAGCAATAATTGCCATGCACCACCTCTAAAATCTACTTTTAGGACATCCAATACTACAAATTTGAAATTATGAGATATATTTGTGTTGATGTATTTTTCTAAAGCATTTAATTCATTCCCATCTCTTATAGCCCTTATGTGTTCACCAATACGTTCTTTAAATTTTCTTTCCGTTTTACCAATGTAAAACGTGGTGCAATTGTTACATAAAGCACAATAAACAACTTTTTCAGTATTACAACAAGCTTTTTCTTTTAAACAAATCTTAGTACTGTTTATCATTACTTCGTTTGTTTCAAGTACATAAGGGCAATATTTACATCTACCACATCTAAATGTTTTGCCATGTTTTGTGTTTGATGTATTTTCCAAAATTTTTTTTCAAATTCAAGCCCTTTTTGTATACTATAGATGGAATAAAATCAAAGTGGTGATGTAATGATGCGTCAGCCTTAATAAGCTGCCAATTTTTCTTTAAGATGCTGTTTATAAAACCACTGTCAGAATTAAAAGTAGTGATAAAACTCTTAGTAAAATTTTGGACTTCTGTATGAATTGGTGTTTCAGTACTAATATGAGTAATAGATGTTTGAATATTAATGTCATAATCTAAATTTCCTATGTTGTTTGAACTTAATGTGTTAGATGTAATTTTTGCTACCTGATTTAATAAAGGTGTAAAATATGAATTATCTCTTTTATATACTACTTCATTCATAATATTGTTTATTAATTTATCAGGATAACCTCTGTTTTTAAACATATCACATAAATTCAAACATTCAACTATAAAGTCCTCTCTTTTACTAATCATTCTGGAGGCCCTAACAAATTGGCCTTTTAGAACGGCTCTTTTCTGAGTATAAGGATGGCAGTTGTTAAAATGCAAAAAACTGTTACTATACGTTTCTTTTCAGTATATTTTAGATATAAACTCTCCTTTTGTAGTGTCCTTTTCTAATAATACATCTAAATACGCTATAGAGGTGGCATTGGTTGTTGCTGTAAATTTTAAAAAGTTGTTGTTAAATTAATGTATGTTAAAAACTCTTCTAACTTCTCATAACTACCATTCCACAAAATAAATATATAATCTAAAAAGCGTAAATAAATTTAGCAATAATTAAAAAATGTCGAATTAAAAACATGTGTTTTCTCCCATATATACATTACTATATTAGCATAAAGGCCTCCACACGGGGGACCCCATGGCTACTCCTTCATTTTGTAAATAAATGTTGTTAAAAATTATTTCTTAAAATAATGTTTAAGAGTTGATCAAACAAATTAATTCTAATTTGACTTGAGCCCTTTTCATGCAAAAATGAATTAAACCAATCAATTCCCACATCATGTGGGATAACAGAATATAAATCTTTAACATCAATTGTAACAAATATATCATTTTCATTATATTCAGTGGAACCAATTGTTGACAAAAAATCCCATGAATCTTTCAGTAAGTGTTTTTCAATATATATGTACTTTTTTTAAATTACTATCAATGAATCTATAAGATTAGTAATGGAACCATGTGCATCCACAATTGGTCTGAAAGGGGGTTTATTTAAGTCTTTGTGAATTTTAGGAACTCCAAGCATAGTTCTAGGGTAACAAATATTCATATAATTGAATTTGTCTATATCTTTGTATCCTTCAATAAATAAATTGTAAATGATGCCTCTAATACGTCTGCAAGCTACATTTAGTTCATTAGTTGAACTCAGTGTGTATGTGTTGCTGTTTAAAATGTTTTCTAATGCTATGTTGTAATCAGAAATATTGAATATTGTCATCCCACCCCCCTTATCCGGTTTGATAAATCGAATGTTTTTTGTGTTCTTTAACATATTTAAAGTATTGTATTCGTTTTTTGTTAAATTATAACTCATATTCTTTTTGCCATATGCTTCAAGAGCATGAAAATCAAGTTCACAGATTCTTTTGAATGTTTCCAATGTGGGATGTAAAGGTGGATTGTAAGAACTAGAAACATATAGTGGTTTCATTACTTGCTCAGTGTTATGAAATACTAAACTTAAGTTTAATTTTGTAACGAATATTTTCAAATCAATAATAGAAGACACTGTATTCATATTTTTGCTTGGAATAAACGTTTGACCTCGTGAAAACAAGTCACAAATATTGTGATTAAAGGTAAAATCCGAATAGTTGTACACGGTGAAATCTCCAGTGGTATTAGTGTACTTAATGGGCCTCTTGTTCGATGGCATTTCGCACACTAATGCCCTCTCCACTGGTCCCTGTTGTAGTTGTTTCTCCCTCTGGAAAAAGTTCTGTGTGTGTAAGTATGATTCTGTGGCCCCCAATTTTTCTTCTGGTTTTGGTGTTGAAAAGTTTGTTGGCGTTGTATTAATCTTTCGATCTCCGGAGAGGTGGAAACGTTTCTGTCTCTAAAAAAGTATTGTCTTCAAAATCACCATCATCCTCAATGATGTTTAAGTTGCTGTTATTATTGTTTCCACTGTCATTAGATGTTTTTTTTTACCCCCCATTGTTGAGACATAGGGGGTGGGGGGTAATTTATTTAACATTATATGTTAAGTTGTCTATCTCGCCTTCATTCTTGCTGGATGGGTTCGGAGCCGACCTCGGCTCCGACTCGGCCACTCTAAAAGCTCGAGAGTTGGTTCCACCGGCTCGAGGCTCCCCTTATATCCCACAATGCTAGGCGTGAGTTACCTCAGATCTCGTTTGCCGCTACAGCGATCGAGGTGTTGGTTTTCTACCGGCTTCTTGGTAAGTGTATTTTCAGTAAAGTTAGGATACTTAAACCCCTATATTTTTAAGTTTAACTACTTTTTCCCTTAAGTTTAGTGGATTTCTACCCCTTTTTTCATAAAATCCTTTTTCTTTCCCACAAGAACTTAAAAGTTCTCCCTCGGGCCTTCAAGCCTTCCCCCATTCCCTAGTGGTGTGTGTGTGTTGCTCTTAATTAAAACACTTTGTTAGTTGTTTTATTTTTGAGTTTTAAAAAATAAGATAAAGTGTAATCAGTGTGTCTGACTGAGTGTGTGTGGTTACACTTTCTTGTTATAGGATGTCTAAAGACACAAAGGTCTCAGGCTTCAAGAAGTGTGATGCGTGCTGTCAGAAAATGTCTCTGACAGACGGTCACACTTCTTGTGTCTACTGCCTGGGGCCTTTGCACCTGCAGGACTCCTGTGCTGTATGCCACGGCTTCAGTCCCAGGGTCTTGCAGGAAAGAAAGAACAAGTTGATCCTAAGGGGTCTACTTAAGCCTGAGGATTCCCTTTCTGTATCTGGGAAGCCCTCCAAGGCTTCTAGGTCCTCGGCTCCAGCTACTGAGCCGAGACCTAAGACTACTAAACCTACGTCTGCATCGGCTCCGGCTGGAGCCGATGAGTCTACAGCTTCTGTGGTTCCCTCGGCTCCGGCTGGAGCCGAGGTATTAGAAATCCCCTTGTCGGCTCCGACCAGACCTTCGGAGCCGACATCTAGGAAGAGATCTAGGTCACCATCCCTTGGCTCCGTTCATTCGGCTCCAGCATCTCCTCTGCTGTCTGAACGGAGCCATAAATCTCACTCCTCTAGGTCATCGAGGCTGTCGGATCATGACCTTCAGAGGGTAGTGAGTCGACTTCTTAAGTCCGAGGCACTGGCCCAAATGCTTCAGAGCCCGACTCATCAGTCGATGCCTGTCCCTGTCCATCAATATGTTCCTCCTCCGACTCTGTTGAGCTCGGAGCCGGGGCGTGTCGGAACCGAGACTGTGGTAGCGTCGGAGCCGATACAGATGTCTTTGGCTCCGTCGTCGGCTCCGATTTCTTCTTTCGAAGAATCTCGGCGCCGGACTTCCCTCGTCAGCTCCGAGGGGGTGAGTGGCATCGGACCCTTGTCCGACCCCGCTCTTCCTCTCGGAGCTTCGGCGCTGGTGAGTTCGGCTCCGACATCGGCCTTGGAGCCATCACTGTCAGTGCCGAGGGAGGTTCTCAGCTTCTCGGAGCGGGGACCTCTGGCTCTGCCTGACAGGGGTGCGTTCGAGGTCATGCGGAGTGTGTTAGAGCCTGGCTCTACTCCACAGTCGGCTCCGTCCGCCCCTCCCTCTACGGTGCCTCAGGTCAAGTCGACTCACTCCCTCATCCCGGACCGCAGAGAGCCAGCTCCTCAGGAACCCCCTGTGGGGATCTCATCCTCTTCCGAGGCCTCTCCATATTTGGCAGAGGAGCCCCCTCGGAAGAGGAAGTGTAAGAGGAAACACATTGACTCACCTGAGTCCATCACATCTGACACAGATTTAGAGGATTCCGAGGGTTCCCCCCGTTCCCCTTCTGAAGATGTCTCCTTTGCAGACATTCTAGAAATCCTCAAACAGAGGGGAAATTGGCCAGCCCTCAACCCTTCGGAGGATGAATCTGTGTACCTTGAGGCGTTTGGCTCTCGTCCTTCCACCTCCTGGGTGTCTCCCCCCTTTGACCCCCTCATGCAGGTGGTAGCTAAGAAGGCATGGACGGCTCCTGATTCAGTGGACCCCACTCCCAGGAGACCCTCAAAATTCATAACGGCACCAGCAGACAAACAGTTCTTGACAAAAGGGGCTTCTGTGGATGCTATGGTGGTTGCTGCTGCCACTAAGAAGGAACTAGCTGATCCTTCAGTACCTGTCCATCCACCTAACAAGGAATCTAGGTCCATGGACAGGTACGGGAAGCGGATGTTCTCGTCAGCGACATTTGCTATCGTCGCTGAACTACCTGTGCCATTTTACTCGTCTTCAAAGGGACTTGATCAAAGAAGCGAGTGACATGTTGAAGGACCCTACAGCTGCGGGTTTTCAAGATAAGATTAACACTCAGCTGGCTACCCTGAACTCCATAGCTAACTCCTCCATGCGCCTCCTTTCTTATGCGGCTGATGGAGCGAGCAGGGCCGCAGGGACAGGTGTGGCCTTACGTAGGCATGCCTGGATGCGGCTATGTAATTTTGCGGACCCCTTCAAAACGTCTTTCACTAATTCCCCGTTCGATGGATCATCTCTCTTTGGTCCTCAAGTGAAAGAAACCTTGACTAGGTGCAAGACTGATGGCAAGACTCTTTCTGCCGTCTGAGTCCGTTTTTCTACTCCTTCTAGGCCTTACCCCAAAGGCCAGAAAAGTGGGAAAATGTGGTTCCGTAAACAATCTCAAGGGACTTCGCCTGACGCACAGAGTCGGTTCCCCGCCAGAGGCAGAGGCGGGAATAACAATTGTAGACGTCGCCCTCGAGGCAGGGGCTCCAGAACCAGGGCAATCGAGAAGCCTTCTCTGATAAGCCCTTTCAGCATCCCTGAGGTGTTGCCCGACTGCCCACCTTCGGAGGCAGTCGGGGAAGATTGTCACTGTACCCAGAAGCCTGGCTATCCCTGACTCAAGACAAATGGGTACAGTCCGTCATTTCGAAGGCTATTCTATTCCCTTTCTTCGCATTCCAAACCAATCAAAAATCCCTTCCAGATGTTCCACCCGCTCAAAGGGATCTAGCGGTTTTGGAAATTTCAAAGCTGCTTGCAAAAGAGCAATTCAGCCAGTTCCAGCAAACCAGCAAGGATCCGGAATCTACTCAAGGTTCTTTTTAGTTCCAAAGAAAACAGGGGACTGGAGACCAATTTTGGATCTCAGTATCTTGAACAGATCAGTCAAGAAAACAAGATTTCGGATGGTCACGCTGCAGTCCATCCTTCCCCTATTGGGAAAAGGAAACTGGATGTGCTCTATAGACCTTCAGGATGCGTACTATCACATAAAAATGAACAGACGCTCCAGAAGATTCCTCCGCTTCAGGCTGGGAACCAGTCACTTTCAATTCAGGGCCCTGCCCTTTGGTCTCACCACTGCCCCCCGGGTGTTTACCAAATGCATGGCAGTGGTAGCTTCTCACCTGAGACGACAAGGATTCCAGGTGTTTCCATATTTGGACGACTGGCTCCTCACAGCTCCCACCAAGCATCTCCTTCTGATGGCCAGGGATTACACTTTTCGCATTTGTCAGAAGTTAGGCATTTCAATAAATTGCGAAAAGTCTGTTTTGTTGCCTTGTCGTACTATTACCTTCATAGGCGCAAATCTAGACACAGTAGACATGTCAGCAAGACTAACAGATCAGAGAATAACAGACATACACAAACTGGTCTCACTCCTGTTCAACAACAACAGAATCAAAGCCAGGTTAGTTCTGAAAGTGTTGGGAATTATGGCGGCGGCCATACCTCTGCTTCCATTAGCCAGGTTCCACATGCGAATCCTTCAATGGATGCTCTTTACACAATGGTCATACCAGCAACTTCCAATGTCCCACACCATTATGATCACGCAAGCGTGCAGAAACATCTCATGTGGTGGATGTCTTCCCCTCAGCTCTTGTTGGGAAGACCCTTTGTTCCTCCCCCTCCGGTTGCTACTCTGACAACGGACGCCTCCCTGATCGGGTGGGGGGGGGGCATTATCAGGGCAGGACGGTCCAGGGCACATGGCAACCAGACGAATGCCACTTGCACATAAATGTTCTGGAGATGAGAGCAGTGCTTTTAGCGTTACAAGCCCTTCAAGACTCTCTTCCCTTGGGAACGATTGCAATCCAGACAGACAATATGTCTGTAGTGTGGTACATCAACAAACAAGGCGGAACCAGGTCCTACCCCCTGTGTCGAGAAGCACTCAGATTGTGGCAATGGGCGATTTCTTCTCAGCGGTTTCTGATAGCAACGCACATCCCCGGGAAGTCCAATCAAATCGCAGACAAGTTGAGCAGAGCTATCCTCATGCCTCACGAGTGGTCTCTGAAAGACTCTGTTGTGAGAGAAATTTTTCTCAAGTGGGGTCAGCCTTGCTGCGATCTTTTTGCTACTCCCCAAAACAGCAAGTGCAGAGATTATTTCACTATATTCCCTTTACCAGGCCAACCCAGCAGAGACGCTCTAGTCCAAGTTTGGCCCTGGGGACTTCTGTATGCATTTCCTCCCTTCCCACTAATCTCTCAAGTGATACAGAAAGCTATCGCTCAGAAAGCCTCGTTGATCCTCATTGCTCCTTACTGGCCTCGACAGGTGTGGTTCCCCTTTCTACATCAATTTCTATTGGAGCAACCTTGGCATCTGGACCTAGTTCCAGATCTTTTGATCCATCAGTCGGGTCAGTTTCATCGCTCCCTCCCCTCTCTGAACCTCACTGCTTGGTTCCTCCAGTTCCAACCTTAGCCAGGCTTCCTCAATTATCTCACTCCGTTCGAGATATTTTGATAGCTTCCCATAAATCTTCCACTCGGAAGATTTATTTGAGTAAGTGGAAACGCTTCACATATTGGGCTCAAGGAAGGGACATAGATCCTTTCACTGCTTCCATCCAAATAGTCCTTGATTTTCTAGCTGAACTCTTCCATGCAGGTTCATCTCCTTCTACTCTTAAAGTTCAATTGGCAGCTATTTCTAACTTTCATGTGGGTATTTCTGAGTCTGCCTTAATGTCCCACAAGCTTTGCAAGGCCTTTTTGAAAGGAGTTTTTCTTCTCAGACCTCCTATAAGAAATCCTCCTTCTCCTTGGGACCTAAATTTAGTTCTTACTTCTTTGATTCCTTCCCCCTTTCGAACCTGCAGCCTCCTGTTCTTTAAAATTGCTATCATGGAAGACTCTCTTTCTGGTAGCTGTTACTTCAGCTAGAAGAGTTTCAGAACTTCATGCACTCAGCTGTCGACCTCCTTATCTATTGTTCCATAAGGACAGGGTATCCTTACGAACCAACCCGTCCTTTTTGCCTAAGGTAGTCTCGACGTCAAACCTAAATCAAAGCATTGACCTCCCTGTCTTTTTTCCAGATTATTCCAATAGGTCTGAACAAAAATTACACTGGCTAGATGTTCATCGTCAGTTGAGGTACTATTTAGATAGAACAAAACAATTCAGAAAATCTGACCAGCTGTTTGTCTCCTATGCAGAAGGCAGAAAGGGACTTTCAGTTTCAAAGGTATCATTATCTAGATGGCTAACATCTCTGATTTCCCTTGTTTATGAAATTAGACACCAAAAGCTGCCTAACAAACCTAAGGCTCATTCTACCAGAGCTTTGGCTACTTCTTTAGCCTTCCAAGACAGACTGCCTATTGACACCATTTGTGCAGCGGCTACTTGGGCTACTCCTCACACTTTCATTTCTCATTATAAGTTGGATTTAGCTTCTAGGCATAGAGCTAACTTTGGTTCCACTGTTCTCAAGAGTCTGTTCCGTTAGGCCACCGGGACAAGGTGCTAGGGACTTGGTCCCATCCAGCAAGAATGAAGGCGAGATAGACAACTTAACATAAAGAAGTTATGTTCTTACCATAACGTTCCATGTTAGTTGTCTTCTTCTCTTCTTCTTCGCCCACCCTCCTTCCCCCTGGCCTGGACAGACCTAGAGGAGTTTTGATTGTGACCTCTCTTTCTACCACCTCTGTACTTTAGGTATATGCTCTGCTGTGCATATTTCCTGGATCAGGACGTAGGTCACCCTTCTCTTCTCCCTTATTTATAGAGGTGGACTTTGTTACTAGTTATTCTGTTACTATTATAGGCTGGGCCTAGCTTACAAACGAGATCTGAGGTAACTCACGCCTAGCATTGTGGGATATAAGGGGAGCCTCGAGCCGGTGGAACCAACTCTCGAGCTTTTAGAGTGGCCGAGTCGGAGCCGAGGTCGGCTCCGAACCCATCCAGCAAGAAGAAGGCGAGAAGAAGACAACTAACATGGAACGTTATGGTAAGAACATAACTTCTTTTTACAATATCACTATTTGGCATACTATTAATATTTTTGGTATTACAATTACAATTTTATTGATATTTATTAGGTGTTTTAGTTCTTCGTTTTATGTTAGACGAAGAAAAATATACATTCCAGTTAGTTGGACATTAAATGGAACTTAAAAACACTACATAAATGCACAGTATGCATTTTTTACACTTTGCACTCTTTACAGTATACATTTTATATTGTGAATCCCATGAATGGAAGGGAATTAAAAATTCCAACTAGTGATTACTTTGAGTTAGAAATAAAGTGTTACTATCACAGTCTCTAGTACTCCATGCACGTTCTCCTCCGTTAGTTCTAGTTACATCGAGTGGAGAATATATATATTTCTTAAATTTTTACAAGATTACAATCAAATTATTATGTACATTGAGTTGATATAAGCGATTTAGATTTATATTTACACATTTTTATACACTCCTTAACATCTTTTGATACAAGGGTTTGAATGTGCAAGTGCACATCAAACACTGTTCATTAGTATATACATGTTTCTTAGTACAAACGTATTTGCCATCTGTTCGACATGCAGAAAACTGTTTGGTTACATTATTTCAAAAGGTTTTTTACTAATGTACGTGTGCTGGTTCTTTAACAGTTTGAATGTTCTTAATTGTTTACATCACAGATAAATATTATTTAATTGACAGGAAGTGATGTGTAGACTGTTTGAAAAAGTTTGACAGGAGCCAAACGAAAGCGCTTATTTGATATTTGGTTTGTGAATTTTACTTGTTATTTTTAATTAAACTTTCGTCGGACAAGTCCGTTGTCTTTTGGTTTTTGGTTAAGTTTGCTTTTACTCTTATTGTCATGGTTTTGGTGTTAGCAGAGATATTCAGACATATGTACTGTTTTACACTGTGATATTTTATGCCATCAACTACTGTCAAGTATACATATTTGCTTGCAGTAATTTCCTGGGGAACACAAGGTGAATGCAGCTGTGTCCAGTATTGTGGTCTGCAGCCTAAATATTATTGCAAAATCATGCCATTCTGGAGGGGAAGCTGCAGACACTTGTGGCTGGGTCTATGTAAATTGTTCAGCACCTTGATACAGTGGTGGCAGAGGATCCTATGCTTGTACATCCATCGACGTAACAGTATGGCCATGTCCTGCTGTGGCCATACCTCACAGCTGTACAGATTCACACAGGTTACCCAGAGGCAGGGGTCATAATTCTGGGCATTACCCCTTCACATTGTGGTTTACAAGCAGTTTTGTAGCCACCCACTCTTGTGTTTGCAGCCAGGGATAGTATGTCCACACGGCTGAGTTTTGGACTTCACATACTCCATGCCACCCATGGCTCACACCCACCCCCTCTATTATTCTGTCCTCTTCCATACATTATGCAAACATTATCTGATATGTTCCCTATAGTTGGAAACCCAGAAAAAAGACAATAAAAACTTGAGAAAATGAAACAAAACACAGGCTCCGATCTTGCTTGAACCACTCACTGCAGTTTAATGTTAAGCGCTTTTCGTCAGCACTAATGGAAAACTTCTTCAGACTAGTTTTCCATTAGTGTTGACGAAAAGCACTTAACATTAAACTGCAGTGAATGTTCCCTATAGTTAGCACCTCATCCCAGCAGTAATTTGGTGTTGGTCCACAGTTCATGCAGTAGGACATGGAGGACATGTTACTGTAATTTGGGTTCTGTGGACTGTGTTATGTTGTTATTTGGGAGTCCATGACATAACATACATTGGCAGTATGGGTGAGACACTGGCCTTTGGTAGAGAACTGTAGACCATTTGGTAGTGATGCAGGCCAGATGTAGCAGGCCGTTGAATTCTGTCACTCCTACAGTCCCAGACTGCAATACACTATATTCCCCTGGGGTGACAGGGTAGGTGTGCAAGATGTTCATGCCAATACTTTCTGTCAATACTGATCCAGTGGTGTGGATGCTGGCAGGGTGCTGCTTACAGCTAGGGACACCTCTTCAGCATGCTACATTCTGTGGCTATTTCCATACAGAGGTGCGGGTCATATTGTACTCATTCCCAGCAGCAGGGATAAGACCTATGAGGTACTTGTGGGTGATGGGGTGAGCTGGCTACATGTGTGCTATGGACGATACTTGCATCTGATTCACAGATATATGTGGGGCATTCCACTTATGCTGGCTTGTGCAAGGACATCAGCAGTTTCTCAATACTTCATACCTGTGACTTTTGTGGTCTGCCAGTGTTTGGCCTGATGACATTGGTATTCCATACTAGGAACCCAACTAATGTGCTGCTAACCTGTATGTACAATTCCAAAGGTATGTCCATTTGACAGTAACATTTTATACACTCTCTGTCTAGGGTACTTCCACCTGTGTGTTCTTTGTATGTCTGGGCCCACATTCATGCCATGTCCATCTTTCAGATGGTAACCGATATTACATCCAAGCAATTACTATGACATATTGCTGGAATGTGTTTTGCTGGGATGCATTGTGTTTGGCACTGCAGTTGTGAGAACTTGGCCCTATCATCAGCAGTACTGGCCGATGGCCATCAGGACAAACCTCACCATGCCTGCATGCTGACCACTCTCACAAAATATACAACACACACCAACCTAACACACGCAGCCCTGCATATTGTATACATGCTACAGTCTATCCTGCTACTTTGCCCGGCTCAGGTAATCTGTGCTCCACCATTATACCTACACATGCATGTTACTACATTTCTACATAGGATGGGGGGGGGGGCACACCTGACACTTGTACACATTTGCTATGACTGTGCTGGTATTTCAGGTACTCCATTTCATTCTGTATTCTGACCTATCATGCAGACTAGAGGCATATCAGTGTAGTACATTTTTTAGGTTTGATTGACCTACATTTCAGTTTCAGGCTTCTTACCTTTCAAAACTAACATCCCACTGCCTGACATGTTGTAGTCCGTCTGTGTAGATCTGGACGGGGACTGTTCTCCATAGCCATAAATCAGAGGCCTTAACACAGCCTTTCTTTCTGTTTGTCTACGCCTGTCTTGCTGGCTGAGACTGTTGGGTATGTGAGCCTCCCTGACTGACATGTGTGTGTCCTATGGATACACATTTGGCCCACCACATTTCATGCAGTGAGTTTTGTCACCTTGTCTAGTACTGGCTACTATGGTGACACCAGAATTTGTTACATATTTCATGCTGCCACTATAGGTGTCTACTATCTGCTGGCATCCAATTTAGCCACCCGATTTCCTTGCATGCTCACATAAATACCATAGATACAAGTAACAAAACATACTACTCCATTCAGCAATTGATAGGGAGAGTGATTTACCTTGTGGCTGTGCCAGTATTGAGGATGGTGCTGGAGGGCTGACTATATTGGATGCACATAGTACACTCACTGTACATGGTTAGGCACAGGTAGTGTCATGTTTGGCATCCCTTTTACTGTATGTGCAAGTCAGAGAGAGGTGTCATTCCCTGGGTTCCTACCGTGTCAGAGTATGTGCTATGCACTGCCTCTTTGTCAAGGCCTGGGCATACTGAGCATGCCTCCTTCTGCCTACTGGGGTAGGCTCAGGTTGTTCCTCCTCCGAATCACTCCATGCCTGTGCAGGCCTTGGCAATGGTGGGGGGCTGTGTGGCCCTGCCTCATGCTGTTCCTGCTGCAGCTGTTTCCGCAGGATCATCTTGTGTAGCATGGCACATACAATGACAATTTGGGTACATGTAGCTGATGAGTACGGCAAGGCTTCACCGGATATGTCCAGGCACAGGAACCGTGGCTTGAGCATCCCAAACACATGCTCTATTATGATTCTCGTCTGTGCGTGTGCCTCGTTATGGAGTTCTTGTTCAGGTGTGTGTGTGCATTTCTGATGGGTGTCATCAGCCACTGCTCCAGTGCATAACCAGCATCTCCCACTAGGTGGCCATAAGGGATGTCCCCATTGGCAAATATGTGGTACAGCTGTGTCATGTGCCAGATGTGGGAGTCGTGATAGCTTCCAGGACGGCCAGCACACACATTTATTATAATGCCCTGAGCATCGCACAGGACCTGACAGTTGATGGAGGGGAAGCCCTTGTGGTTGATGTAGACCCTACCCCGCTCACTGGGTGGTGCTTTGATGTGCAGTCTATAGCACCCACTACTTCAGGGTATTCTGCTATTTGGTGGAAGAGACACATATTGCTGGTCAACGCCTCAGGGCTGTTGTGGAAATATACGTGCTCACCAGTATGTGCTGACGTGGCATCCAGGAACTGGTGGAGTACCCTTGATGCTGATGCCTGTGAGATCCCCATGATACCCCTGTTGGTCTTTAGAAGGTACCTGTGACTAGTATTCTTAAGCCTACACATACCTTGGTATCCACTGGGATGGGTACCCCCCTGTTGGTTCTGTGTGTGAGGCATGGCCATCGCAGCTCAACAATTTGCTGCAGGAGGTCCCTGTCCACCCTATAGTGCTCCACTATCTCCAGCTCATGTAGGCACTGGTAGGTTACCCTGGGTCTGTACACTCTTCTCCTCACTCTGGGTTAGTCAACAGCATTCTCATCCTCACCACCCTCAGCCTCTTCCATATGTTGATTTATGAGAGCTAATGCAGCCCCTATCATTTTGTTTGCTTTGTTTGGTAAAATTTCCCCACTTGTGTACACCGGTGGTGTAGAGTTTGTGGGAAAAACCAGAGGGAAAGGTGTTTGCATAGTTTATAGTAGTGTGCTGGGCTGGGCTGCTGCCTGTGTAACTGTCTGATTTTGATACATTTCACCTGCCAGCTATGCTAGTTCTCCTTGATTACCTTCCTACTGTTGTTTTCCCTTCCCATTGCCTTCCTGTTTAAGCCCATGGGCCCACAAACACAGTGCTCAGATGTGCACTGAGCTGCTATTTCCTGCTTTACTTTTTTTTTTCCTTTAAAACACAGTGCGCGGCGCGCACATCTGCTTAGGCAATGTAAAGAGTGTTTGGCAGCTTCAGACACACCCCCTTGCAAACCCAAGCCACAGGGCTCCAATAAGCTTACAGTATACCTAATACACCCCTCTGTGATGTCAGCTGGCTCTTAGGCTTGCACTATGGTCTTCCTGCACCTACACGGTTGGGTGCAGGCTAGCCATGAGGGGGAATCTGAGATTCAGTATCATTCCCCTCATTTGCATAGTATTGCCTACTAATGCCTAGTTACAAGTCTGACACTGAGCCTTCCCCCTTAGCAACCACTATTCACTGGCCATGTTGTCTTCTGCTTGCCATTGAGTATAATGGCAAAATTGTGATTTTGGATAGAATGCTTTTTTCAAGGTTTTTTTTTTTTTATTTTCAGGCCAATCCCGTTTGCACGCTGCTGCCCTACGCTTAAATGGTTGAAATCGGCCAAAAAAAAGTTTTTTTTTTTGCAACTGTTTTCCATGCCAATGGCCATATATTTGGCCATTGGCATGCTTTACACATTATATGCACCCTTTATTTGGAGCTGTCATGGCTCCATTTTGTAGTTTGCAGAAATGTACTCTGTTACTAACTGAGTACATTTCTACAGATTACTGTAGTCCTGCATGGCCGGCTGCCAGCTTCCTGGATTGCAGATTCACCTCATTTGTATGGTTTTCACTTGCAAATGGTGTAATTTACATACAGGAGCTGTGTCCATGCAGAAATAGTGCAGGAGCGCTCATACACATCCCAGGAGCCTGTTCTTGGATCGCTCAGTGGTCATATTGCCGCCACTAGCTCCTGCACTATTCCTGCATGCCATGCAGAGCTTGCTGAATCCTGGGGAGTGAGACATAATAGGTACTTGGTTGGACAGCTACCCCACATTTTAGTATTACATTGTAACAGTGCTTAGGAAATCATTTTACCCTGTACAGCTCAAAGTAAAAAGTATTTCTTCTAGATGTAAAGTCCTCACCTGCTTGTACTGTGCACTGATTAGACCCATCACTGAATGCAATGTCTTTTTTGAAATGTGACTTGCTAAGCACATTAAGCAATTGGAAAGACCCCAGAAGTTTATGACTAAAGAGATTATGGGCTTAAAAGATCTGAACTACGAAGAAAGACTGAAGACTTCAGCTCTTTACTCAGATTCATAAAGACTCCTTAGGGGTGATCTGTGTTTTGCTTACTGGGCTATGAGGGATCCAGTAGTCCAAGAACTCTTACCTCCTTGAATCAAACAGTCCAGCTATCACTAGGGCCAGAGATCTAAATCTACAAATGAATAAGACAATGGGGGATAAATTTAGCACCTCCTCCTTTCCCATCTCCAAGTTAAGCAGGGGGATTCAGTGCCTTTGAAAGGAACCACACAACTGGATGAGTATTCATAAATTCACTCTTGAAATGACTGGCTTGGCCCTCTTTGAAAAGCAAATAAAGGTCAGAGGGTGGTTAGTGGCAAGGCAGAAATGACCTTGCAGCTCAGTTGCCTTGTAACTCCTGTAGTCCTATGAACTGCAGAAGGTAAGCTGTCCACTCTTTCTGTCCTTTCAGAAAATTAGCCAGCATACTTTGTGTTTGTCAGTTCTCTTTAATTGTGCTTACATTTGCATTAATTTGTCAAGCACCATATGATTTAATTTCTGACTTTGTTCAACAACATTCATTGGTGGTTTTCTGGAACCTTTTAGATACCCAAAATTTCCTCCCCTTAAAAAAGTCAAGCCTCTCTGAAGCCCTCATTGCTCCATTATCACAGAATCAAGCCTTTTTACCAAGCTATAAACCATCTCAGAGGTAGTTTCAACACTCAGAATTCTGCAATATCAAAATTAGTACCCAGAACTTCATTTTTCCATCTGTAAACCCCAATTTTAAGTAAGTTTTCATTAATTCAAGTCATTTTGCAGTTCTTGCCATATTTTCTCCGTAACACATTGTAAGCACACAGCAGCCACATACATTTCAACTACTGTATTCCTTTGTTCCTCAGAATCAAGAAGCATGCCTTTTTGCACTACTTTTGAGTTGTATACAAGATGTGTTGTTGTCAGTCTTGACTTTATTCTCACTGATGGGTTCAGATACGATGTGTCTGATCCATCTCGGCCTTTCCAGTTGCTCAAGGTCTTCAGCAAAGCTCATAGGCCTCCTTCCCTACCCATAATGCAGTTCCCCAACTTCTTCAGATCTTGTTTACCACACTAGTATTTTCATATATTTTAACTTCTCTGTTAGTTTTAGTTCCCTGCTAATTATTAATACTGCCTTAAAATAGTTTCCTAGTTATTTTTTCCCCTCTCCATTAGCATCCATTTTAATTAGAGGACATCTAGCTTATACCCTTTTTAGTTGGAGGGTGTTCCCTTTACTTTCCTTCACCTTCCTTTCTTTTATAGAAATGTTTCCACATGTTTAGTAGTGGTTTTCTTCCTTTCCCTTCAGGTTACTGCTTGTTTTAGTTAGAGAGCAGTTAAGCAACTTCCACTCCCTCCCCCACGAATTCCGTTTAAGTTAGAGGACTTTCCCTGTTTTTTCCTGGATACTGTTTTGTTATATATAAAAAAAAAAAAGCTCAAATTTCTTTACTTAATCTTTCTTAATTAGAGTTTTTTGTTAGTGTTGCTATCAAGGGCTGTCTTCCAGTACGTCCCAAAAAGAAAGCAAGCTGATGGGTTTCAAAAAGTGTGAGAAATGCAGCAAAAAGATGCCCCTCAGTGACTCGCACATATTGTGCTTTTTCTGTTTGGGGTCTCTTCATTTGCAAGAATCTTGTTCTGCGTGCCACACCTTTAATCAAATTTTGGAATGAAAAAAACAAATTGATTTTGAAGGGGTTAATTAAAACTCCATTCTCTGAGGCTAATCTCTACTGATCTCTCCTTTCCAAAATCAGACAAATCTGAGAGAGCAGAGAAACGGTCTTCTCTGGTTCTGAAAACCTCTTCGGAGCTGAAGGCTAAACAGCCTAAGGTGTCCAACTTCGACAGCACCTGCGGAGCAGACAGTTACCTCTGAAGCAGGAACCTCATTGGATCAGACAAAATCATTGTCTCCGAAATCAGACGCTGAATCATCAGCTCCGAAGACTCTATTGCCTTCTGAGTACCGCTGTAGGAGTCGATCTCCATCCTTGGAGCCTATTACATCTTTGCTGACATCACCTTTTTTTAACCAGCTCCAGGTCCCCAACATTGTCTACTAGGTGTACTAGAAGCCTCTCAGACGAAGATGTGGATAGGGTGGTGCAAAGGCTTCTCAAGACACCTGCCTTGGCCAAGCTTCTTTTGGATCCAAACCCAAAAGAATCTGATCAGACTCATCCTTCCCATGTGGTGCCTACTCCTCCTCCGATCCATCCTCCGATCCATCCTCCGATTCTGGAGCCAGAAGACTCAGATATCCAACTGGTGTCTGTATCAGGTCCAGGACTTGTCAGCCCCTTGGATCCAATGTCCACCCCGAGCATCTCTGCCCAGTTGGAGCAGGAAACCTCTGGGAGCCGACACTCACCCGTTGTGTCCTTGGAGTCAGTTCAGATCTCCTCAATCCAGCCATGTCTCCTGAGGCCTCAATATGGATGGGTTTGGCTCCCATCTCATCTTCAAAGCTTCTGTCTCCTGCTCTGAGGGCTCTTTCGGCCCCAACAGCTGCTTTGTTGGGTCCAGGGAGTTCATTGGATTAGGGGTGGTCTGCTTTTGAAGTTATGAGCAGGGTGATAACTGATTCTCAGTCTCAGGCACAGTCCCCTTTGGAGATTCCTCCCTTGTCGGTTCAGGTGTCTTTACCTCATCATCTCCATCCACAGGACCGCATAGATCCAAGACCTCAGGATGTTCTCCAGGGGACTCTCCTCCCTTCTGAAACTTCCCCAGAGTACCCCACTGAGGAAGTCCCGCAGAAGAGACCATGCAAGAGGAAGCATCTGGATTCCCCAGAGGAGTCCATCACTTCCGATACCAACCTCGATGAAGCAGAACAGTCCCCACTGTCTCCTTTGGTGACATTCTGGAAATCTTAAAACAGAGAGGTGATTGGAAGTCCTCATCCACTTCGGCCAAGGAGTCAGTATACCTGAAGGCCTTTGGATCTCACCCTTCATCCTCTTGGGTGACACTGCCTTTCAACAAGCTTAATTTCTCAGAAGTAATAAACGACCAAGAGGTTCCACGGTCAGGGTAAACCACAGCTAATGCACGTACCTCCTTGCATATAAATGTCCACTGTTGTTACTTTTCACCAATAATTCCACGCTGAAGAATTTCCACCAGGTTCTTACAGCAATAATGGATGTTTATTCTTGTAAAACAGGTACAAAACAGATACAGCCAACATAACGTCAATGCAGCACCACAATCCAATGATTTACCCGGGTTTTGTCCGCCAAGACTAATTTCTCAGAAGGCCTGGGAGATCTCAGACTCCATAGAACCCACTCCTAGGAGGCTGAACAAGTACATTACAGCATCCAAGGACCAAGCCTTTCTCACCAAGGGGGTAGCAGTGGATGCCGTGGTCATGGCATCTGCCAAGAAAATGGAACTTTCCAAGACCAGTTCCTCTATCCATCCTCCTAATAATGATTCCAGGACCATGGATATATATATATATATATATATATATATATATATATATATATATATATATATGGGAAGCGCGTCTTCTCATCAGCAGCTTTTGCACTGCGATCACTGAACTATCTTACTTATTTCTCCAGACTTCAGAGGGACCTGCTGAAAGAACTGTCAGACTCCCTCCAGGGAGCTGTAGCTGATGCGGCGGCAGATAAGATCAACGCACAGCTCACTATCCTCAACTCGGTAGTCATCTCGTCCATGAGAGTCATTTTCATATGCAGCAGATGGAGCAAGTAGGGTGGCGGGTTCTGGCATCCTGATTGAGACATGCCTGGATGAACCTTTGAGATTTCACTGAGCCCTTTAAGTCTTCCTTTGTTGATGCTCCCTCCGGTGAGTCATCTCTCGTTGGACCCAAAGTAAAAGAAATGCTAACCCAGTGTGAGCAGGAATGTAAGACCTTGTCTGCCATTGGAGTACATTTTTCCACACCCACCAGACTGTTTCAAAGGGTCAGAGTGGTAGTGTAAAGATGTCATTCAGGAAATCTCAAAGGTCTGATCAGGACACACAGGGTGGTAGTTCCCAGGGGCAAAGGGTGGAACAATAACAGAAGACGCTGCCCTCGTGGCAGAGGAGGCCTGCAGAATCAGGGCTCCAGAGAATCTTTCTTTGGCAGACCCTTTCAGCGCTCGTGAAGAAGTGCAAGACTGCTGGCTCACAGATACTGACATTGACCTCTAAAAGGCCATAGTTGATCGGGGGAAAACTGTCACTGCACCTAGAAACCTGGCGAAAGATAGCCAATGACAAGTGGGTGCAGAACATAACATCCAGGGGTTATATCATTCTCTTCTCTCTCCCCAGTCCCGAAAATAAATCAGTTCCAGACATTCCACCCAGTCAAAGAGAAGCAACGTTAGAAATCCAAAAGTTGCTAAGAAAAAGAGTCTGAGGAACCAGAACTTACTCAAGATTCTTTTTATTTCCAAAGAAAACCAGGGATTGGAGACCCATTTTGGATCTCAGCAATCTCAACAAATCGGTGAAGAAAACCAAGGTCCAGATGGTGACACTGCATTCGATACTTCCATTCCTGGAAAAAGACAACTGGATGTGCTGTATAGACCTTCAGGATGTGTACTACCATATTCTAATGGAAAGGCGATCCAGAAGGTTTTTGCGCTTCTGACTAGGAGCCAGTCACTTCCAGTTTCGAGCTTTGGCCTTTGGTCTCACTACAGCCCCCAGAGTGTTCACCAAATACATGGCAGTGGTGGCAGCTCACCGGAGATGCCAAGGATTCTTGGTGTTTCTGTATCTGGATGACTGGCCCATAATCACCCCAACCATGCATCTTCTGCTACAAGCCAGGGACTGTACACTTCAGCTTTGCTCCTCCCTGGGCATTATCGTAAATTTTGACAAATCTGCTCTAGAGCCATCTCAAAACTTAAATTTTATAGGAGCAGAGATAGGTAGAACCACACTGATAGGAAGACTCTCTCACAACAGAGTGCACGATATTCGTCTACATGTGAAATTTATAATCAGGAAAACTTGAACCATTGCAAAACAAGTGCTACAGTTTCTGGGGAAGATGGCAACATCTGTTGTACTTATTCCTCTAGCTTGACTACATATGAGGATACTTTAGTGGTTACTTTCCACACAAAAGTCAATCCTGGAATTACCAAACTCGCACAAAATTCTTATAACCAATTCCTGCAAAAAAAGACCTTGAGTGGTGGATTCACTCTCTTTCAGTATCTCAAGGCTGTCCCTTTATTCCCCCTCAACCCCAAGCCATGGTGACCACAGATGCTTCCCAGATGGGGGAGGCATTATCTAGGGAAGACAGTTCAAGGCACTTGCCAGGAGCATGAGACTCACTTGCACATAAACATCCTAAAGATAAGGGCAGTGCTCTTAACAATGCAGGCATTTCAGGACACTCTCACTCTAGGAACAATAATAATTCAGTCAGACGATACGTTGGTAGTCTGGTACATAAACAAACAAGGATGAACCAGATCTTGTCCCCTTTGTCAAAAAGCTCTAAGGGTTTGGCAATGGGCAACATCCTCCACCTATTTTCTGACTGCAAGACACATCCCGGGAAATCCAATGTGATTGCAGACAAATTAAGCAGGGCCATATTATGGCCCCACGAATGGTCCCTCAATCAGAAAGTAGCAGAAGAGATTTTCCGAAAATGGGGCCAGCATTGCTGCAATCTTTTTTGTTCACCCACTGTTGGCAAATGCAGCAACTACTTTGACCTAATCCCTCCTGTGGGGAGTCACCAAGGGATGCACTTGTTCACAATTGGCCTCTGAGACTCCTATATGCTTTCTTCTCCAATTCCATTGATTCCCAAATTGTTACAGCAAGCAAGTCTGTTGGAGGCCATGATAATCATAATTGCTCCCTATTGGCCTCATCAAATCTGGTTTCCATTTTTACAGCATTATCTTCAGGACAAACCATGGATTCTGGACTCTGCTCCATATTTACTGATGCATCCATCGGGAAGGGCACATCCCAGCCTTCACAACCTCAAGTTGACAGCTTGGCGGCTCCAGTTTCCTTGATTGCCAAGTTTTCCCATCTGTCCTCTCCGGTAAAACATATTCTATTGTCCTCCTGTAAAACCTGTACACGTAAGTTATACAAGAGTAAATGGAATGGGTTCGTAATATGGACGACTGATCCCATTTCTGCACCCATACATTCTGTATTTGAATTTCTAACCAAACTTTTTCATGAAAGTGCGGCTACTTCTATTAGTGTCCAACTAGTAGCAATTTCAAGTCTTCATGTAGGAGAGATCAGCTTTACTATCATGTCACACAGACTCTGTAAGGCCTTTTGAAAGGGACAACTATGATTAGACCCCCATATAAGAATCCAGCTCTTCCCTGGGATCTGAATTTTATTTTAAGAAATGTAATCTGTTCTCCCTTTGAACCTTCAGCCACATGTGAGCTAAAGTTTCTGTCTTGGAAAACACTCTTTGTAGTGGTGATTACCTCAGCCAGAAGAGTCTCGGAGTTGCAGGTCTCTATCTTTCAACCCCTACTATCTAATTTTTCATAAGGATAGAGCTCTTTACGCACTAATCCTTCATTTCTGACAAAGGTTGTATTGGAAAGTAACCTAAATCAATTTATTGAGCTACCAGTGCTCTTCCCTAATTATCAGAACAGAGGTGAATACTCCCTGCATCTTCTGAATGTACATAGGCAGTTACGTTTTTACTTGCACAGAACTTCAGGTTTCAGAAAACTGGACCGACTTTTCATATCTTACTTAAAGTAACTGAAAGTTACTTTATCTAGATGGCTCACATTTTGTATATCCTACATATACAGGTCTAAAATCAGGCCTCTTCCCTTTCCTGTTAAAGCACACTCCACCAGGTCAGTAGCTACATCTGCAGCCTTTCAGGCAAGGTTACCCTGGGACAATATCTGTGCTGCAGCTACGTGGGCAAAACCGCATAACTTTATTACTCATTACAAATTGGATTTGGCCTCCAGGAGTCCAGCTTCATTTGGTTCTATGGTTCTGAGGAATATTCTCCCATGAACCACCGAGGAATTAGGTTGCTTGGGACGTGGTCCCATCAGTGAGAATAAAGGCGAGAGTGACACCAACACATAAAGAAGCTACGTACTTACCATAATGTTCCATGTGTGTTGTCCATCTCGACCTTTATTTTGGCAACCCACCCTCCATGCCCCCTTCCAGAACTCCTGGAAGACTGAGTGGACATTGGATTTATGGATCTCCATAGCCTCAGAGATACTGACATTGACCTCTAAAAGACCATAGCTAATGTGTACATTATTTCTTTTCTGGATGGGCAAACTAGATCTGAGGGAGTTGGGGGACTGCATTGTGGGTAGTGAAGGAGACCTTGCTGAAGACCTCGAGTTACTGAAAAGGTTGAAACGAATCCAACACATCCGATCCGAACCCATCAGTGAGAATAAAGGTTGAGATAGACAGCACACATGGAACATTATGGTAAGTACATAACTACTTTTTTTCTTCTTTTAACCTTTCAACCACACTACTTAGTTTATTCATTTATGTTTGCTGACTAACAAATAAATTTTCTTGCTGCGGCCAACTGAATTCTATCCCATGCAGCCTTTTGCATCATGCCCAGTTTAGTAATCCCACTATTTAGTTTTTCTGAATCATTTTGAAATACTCTCAGCATCACTTTGATACATGCCAGTAGCACCTTGTGTTATGCGCAGCTGGGTAGCACCTTGTGTTATGCACAGTTGGTAATTTGCACCCTGCTTGTTTTCATTTTTTATTTTAGATCCATTGAAGCTTACACACAGCCTAATGACAAGCTTGACTTGCTGCATTACAATGTTGTCTTTGTTAGGAGTCGGTACACTTTTATTATTTTTACCCCAAGTATTGTTGCTTTATTTATTTTGTTTTTCATCTCATCAGTACAAGCAGTGTCTTTCAACTCACAAAGCCGACTAGGATTCAGTATGAGATTTTTTTAGCACAGTATCCTGACACCTTAAGTGTTATATTCACCCTTATTTGCATCTTCACCTCTTCAAAAACTTCCTTTATCACTACTTAAAACATGTATAAGTTATCTATCTATGCCTTACCATCAGGTAATAATTCAGTTACACGTTGCCTGGCACTATTGTTCTGGCTGAAACTCTTAGAGCACCTTCTAAAACATATGTGTAGGACTACTTTTACCATTCTACAGTATTTTCTGTAAATGTATAGTAATGTGATTGCTTAAATTACTGTGCATCTCTAAACAGTATTAATCTGTATGTGTATGTTTACGTGCATCTTGTTCTGTTTTTGGATAGTACTGCTTATTTTTGTATAATTATGTTTACGTGCATCTTGTTCTGTTTTTGGATAGTACTGCTTATTTTTGTATAATTATGTTTACGTGCATCTTGTTCTGTTTTTGGATAGTACTGCTTATTTTTGTATAATTATGTTTACGTGCATCTTGTTCTGTTTTTAGATAGTACTGCTTATTTTTGTATAATTATGTTTACGTGCATCTTGTTCTGTTTTTGGATAGTACTGTTTATTTTTGTATAATTATGTTTACGTGCAACTTGTTCTGTTTTTGGATAGTACTGCTTATTTTTGTATAATTATGTTTACGTGCATCTTGTTCTGTTTTTGGATAGTACTGCTTATTTTTGTATAATACTGCTTGTATCTACTAACTGCTTTCAATATGTACTATTATACTAACTGCCTTCTGGAGCTTTTCTGCTTATTTTTGTATAATACTGCTTGTATCTACTAACTGCTTTCAATATGTACTATTATACTAACTGCCTTCTGGAGCTTTTCTCCCTGGGCCTCCACTAAAAAATGGTTCTTTTGGCACAGTGGACTTTCCCGGTAAACAAATGCCTATAAATAAAATTAGTACTTTTCCGTTATCGGGGCAACAGTTGAAATGCGAATGTTGAGCTCAAGAACGTACTGTCCAATCATGCATTTTTCAAGTTAAGGTTAACAGGTGTGTGTAAAATTATTACATCAAACTGATGCAGAATTACATAGTCCTATTTAATTTTCAACCTAATGATAACAAGGAGGGAATTAGCTTCTTCCAATTATGCAACTGTAACCCAAAAAATGTTCTGGACTTAACAGCGAAAGAGACCGAGAAGTGCGTATACTTTTTAAGGGCCTTTATTACCCATTCTGTATAAAGTAGCAATACATCTTCCTATTGTACAGCACGAAGAAGAGACATCCTGTAGTTGTGCTTAGAAATGTCTTGAAGTGTAAGCACAGATCACATCTAAAGCAAGATTTCCCATTTATACTTCGCCCAGTGAAGACACTCATGCTGTTCTTCACTGAAACCAGGGAAAAAAAGCGGCTCCAATGTACAGGCGTGGTGTGTCATTGCCAATTCGATCATGACCTGACAACTGCGGGAAGGAAATGTAAAGTAAGACACTTGAAATGAAAACAGTTCATTGTATGTAATTAATGTGGTTTACATTTCAGGTAATATGAGTACTTTAAAGAAAGAAAAATGTTAGCCAATATTGATGTATTAATGCAGTTTTAAACTTCCTGTGTTTGTATTTACCGAAGCAACTCTTTCAATGCGGTCATTCAGTTGTAATGCAGTACTTAAAGACGTCGGTTAACCAGATGTTTGTACAATGTGAAAAATAACATATTTTTTACGAAATGTCAGTACAAGAAATACTTTGTACATATGTGTTTACCCCACATGTTACGGAAGTGGATTACAGCTGAACAATCGCGTTCAATGTGTTGCCCCGATAACAGAAAAGTAGCATAAAATGTAAGTATCCTTTTAACTGATTGTCAGTTTATACAAGCATACAGTTCATTATATAGAACAGCACCTTAGTTTGCTTTCATTTTTTATACATTGGTTTTGCACTAAGATGTTCTAGATTCTTTCAGTTTTTAAATACATTTATAAAATAATCACTTAAGATATAGGCAAACATAATTTAACATAAAAGAAAACCAACCCTATTAACATTTTTTTTTCTTTTACATACATTATACTTCACATATCTTTCATTTCCTTAGAGCTGTCATCAGTCCAACATTACATAGTTTGCTCAGTTCCAACCTTCCCTTAAACCTCACTTCTCCTCCACGTCAACATTATTCTGTATGTATTGTTCCCATAATTTTTGTTTATTTCTATGCGATTTCCTCCTCCCCTTTGCTAAAGATTGCTGTTCGAGTTTTTTTTTTACCTCTTTTATAATGTCCAATACTTCAGATACAGCTGGTGTAGAATTCGATTTTCATTTTCTAGTAATTACTTTTTTGGCAGCCACCAGAGGTAAACTTAACAAGACCTTACTATAAGGCAGTTCAGATTCTGTGCCCCAGATGAAAAGAATCATTCCTTAGTTACACACATTTGCTCACTCAGTATTTCTGACAGAGTGCTCTGTAGAGGACTTTGTTTTTAAATCTGCAAACTCATTGCATTTTAAAAATATGTTTTTAGTTATCTCTGTCTTCTCCATCACACCTCCAACATTTGCTATCAACCTGAGCAAAAGTTCTTTGAAGTCTGTTTAGGGAAGAAAAATACCTATGCAAACACTTTGAAGCAAAAATCTTAAACCTTCTGGACTTTAAATGCTTGGGAGCCATACATATGTCCTCCTACTGTTTCCTTGTAAATTGCATTTCCAGTCTCTTTTCCCAATCTTTTCTAACCTCCTTTCTTACAGTTATTGTGTAATAGTTTGTATGCCTTACTAATTACCCCTTTTTCAACAGCAGTTTCTATTCCAGATTCAGCTAAAATTATACCAAATCAGACATTTAATTTTGGATTCCTATGTCTCTTTCTGTTTGCCTGTACGCTGATATCAATCCCTGGTAGGGAAGGCAGTCTGTAGCATGCAGTCCAGTTGTCTCCTCCTCATACCGCTCAGTTATGTTCCCTCTCAGTAGATTCTTTCCATGTTGATTTCAGTATCCAGTCACAAATTACACACCTAATTTAATTTACATCTCAGCCTCAAAATTTGTTTCTGTCCTACAAAAGAGATTAATTCGCAGAGCATCTACCACAAGATTTACTTGGAAACCGTGCTCATTGTAATTCAGCGTAAGTAATACCTCCACTACTTTGTATTTACATGCTCTTCCCTTTTAAGCGTTATACCACATGATAAATAGAAGGGAACTGCTGCACTTCTACCACACAATAAATAGAAGGGAACTGCTGCACTTCTACTATACAATAAATAGAAGGGAACTGCTGCACTTCTACTATACAATAAATAGAAGGGAACTGCTGCACTTCTTCTACACGACAAATAGAAGGGAACTGCTGCACTTCTACTACACGACAAATAGAAGGGAACTGCTGCACTTCTACTACACAATAAATAGAAGGGAACTGCTGCACTTCTTCTACACGACAAGTAGAAGGGAACTGCTGCACTTCTACTACACAATAAATAGAAGGGAACTGCTGCACTTCTACTATACAATAAATAGAAGGGAACTGCTGCACTTCTTCTACACGACAAATAGAAGGGAACTGCTGCACTTCTACTACACGACAAATAGAAGGGAACTGCTGCACTTCTACTACACGATAAATAGAAGGGAACTGCTGCACTTCTACTGCACGATAAATAGAAGGGAACTGCTGCACTTCTACTACACGATAAATAGAAGGGAACTGCTGCACTTCTACTGCACGATAAATAGAAGGGAACTGCTGCACTTCTTCTACACGACAAATAGAAGGGAACTGCTGCACTTCTTCTACACGACAAATAGAAGGGAACTGCTGCACTTCTACTACACGACAAATAGAAGGGAACTGCTGCACTTCTACTACACGATAAATAGAAGGGAACTGCTGCACTTCTACTATACAATAAATAGAAGGGAACTGCTGCACTTCTACTATACAATAAATAGAAGGGAACTGCTGCACTTCTTCTACACGACAAATAGAAGGGAACTGCTGCACTTCTACTATACAATAAATAGAAGGGAACTGCTGCACTTCTACTGCACGATAAATAGAAGGGAACTGCTGCACTTCTACTACACGATAAATAGAAGGGAACTGCTGCACTTCTTCTACACGACAAATAGAAGGGAACTGCTGCACTTCTTCTACACGACAAATAGAAGGGAACTGCTGCACTTCTACTACACGACAAATAGAAGGGAACTGCTGCACTTCTACTACACGATAAATAGAAGGGAACTGCTGCACTTCTACTACACGATAAATAGAAGGGAACTGCTGCACTTCTACTACACGATAAATAGAAGGGAACTGCTGCACTTCACACGATAAATAGAAGGGAACTGCTGCACTTCTACTGCACGATAAATAGAAGGGAACTGCTGCACTTCTACTACACGATAAATAGAAGGGAACTGCTGCACTTCTACTACACGATAAATAGAAGGGAACTGCGGCACTTCACACGATAAATAGAAGGGAACTGCTGCACTTCTACTACACGATAAATAGAAGGGAACTGCTGCACTTCTACTACACGATAAATAGAAGGGAACTGCTGCACTTCTACTACACGATAAATAGAAGGGAACTGCTGCACTTCACACGATAAATAGAAGGGAACTGCTGCACTTCTACTACACAATAAATAGAAGGGAACTGCTGCACTTCTTCTACACGACAAGTAGAAGGGAACTGCTGCACTTCTTCTACACGACAAATAGAAGGGAACTGCTGCACTTCACACGATAAATAGAAGGGAACTGCTGCACTTCTACTACATGATAAATAGAAGGGAACTGCTGCACTTCTTCTACACGATAAATAGAAAGGAACTGCTGCACTTCTACTACACAATAAATAGAAGGGAACTGCTGCACTTCACACGATAAATAGAAGGGAACTGCTGCACTTCACACGATAAATAGAAGGGAACTGCTGCACTTCACACGATAAATAGAAGGGAACTGCTGCACTTCTTCTACACGATAAATAGAAAGGAACTGCTGCACTTCTACTACACGATAAATAGAAGGGAACTGCTGCACTTCTACTACACGATAAATAGAAGGGAACTGCTGCACTTCTACTACATAATAAATAAAAGGGAACTGCTGCACTTCTACTACACGATAAATAGAAGGGAACTGCTGCACTTCTACCACACGATAAATAGAAGGGAACTGCTGCACTTCTACTACACGATAAATAGAAGGGAACTGCTGCACTTCTTCTACACGACAAGTAGAAGGGAACTGCTGCACTTCGAGTACACGATAAATAGAAGGGAACTACTGCACTTCTTCTACACGATAAATAGAAGGGAACTGCTGCACTTCTACACGATAAATAGAAGGGAACTGCTGCACTTCATAACAAAAAACAGTCTTGTCACTCACATTTTATTAACACGTAGTATTTGCTCGGTTTGGGGCAGCCACAGTGGTGCAGCGGTTAGCGTTGTCACCTCACAGCAAGATGTTCTCTGGTTCGATTCTCGGCTGGGGTGCCTTCTGTGCAGAGTCTGCATGTCCTCCCTGTGGTCACGTGGGTTTCCTCCAGGTGTTCCGGCTTCCTCCCACATCCCAAAGACATGCAGTAGGTGGATTGGACACACTAAATTGGCCCTAGGTGTGAGTATGTGCGTGTATATGCCTTCTGTGGAAAGTTGGGTGCCGGGCTGGCAACACAACACCATAAAACTCCACTGCCAGTCATGAGCGGACAGATGATCCGCTGTGGCGACCCCTAACCGGGAAAAGCCGAAAGAAGAAGAAAGTATTTGCTCAGTTTATTTTTTGCTACTACAGCTTCCTCTGCAAACAGTCTTACTTTCTATGTGCTTATATGAATGCCAGTACTAATAACTTCCTTTAGTAACAGAGTACAGTTCATTAACAGCAGTATTTAAGTTCATTGCATTTTATTACTGCAGCTTCCAATGCAAATGCCTTTACTTTCTGCTGCTTTTATGAATCCCAGGACAAACACTTGTAGTAATACAGATGACACGTATCAAGGTTTTGCTCATTGTTTACAGTAGGGATATACGCTTGATGGCATAAAATTATTTTACAGTACTTTTATGCCAGTTATCACTTCACTTTTCTTCAAGTATACAAGAATATTTTTTCCCAGTACTTTTTTCTCAACAACTTACTACATTCAGTAGGTGCATATTTTGATGAGCAAGCTGTCAGCAGTTTTATATTGTTTCTTTGGCAAGCAAACTTTCAGCAATTTACTAAATAATACTGTGGTGGTGGTGCTGCGGTAGCGTTGTCACCTCACAGTTAGACGTTGCCCGTTCGATTCTCAGTTAGAGCATCTTCTGTGTGGCGACATGCGTGAACGGGCGTTCCTTCGTTGAAGGTTGTACGTTAGGCCCGGCAAGCCAGCACGTAAAACTCTACTGCCAATCATTAGCGGACCGGAGTTCCGCTGTGGCGACCCCTAACCGGGAAAAGCCAAAAGACACAAACAAAAAAACCAAATAATAGTATGAGTCTGGAAAAGCATGCATCACTGCTACAAAGTCAATATAAAAAAACATGTATATACAGATAAAGAATGTTTATTTGGAATTTTAGCACTTTCCTTCTTTGAATATATGGAACTTTATCAGAATGAAATAACATCACAGTAAAATTTCTTAAATCTCCACCAGTTCCATGACAAGTACAAAGTGGCAACATTATGAGACTAAAATATATTGAAAATCATAAAAGTAATGTGGAAAATTGTAAAAATGCATAAGTAAATACGACTAGAGAACTTTTAAAAAGTATTGCATAGGCAGTGTTTTAAGTAGTACTTAATGTTGATATTGTCATTGAGTCATGCTGGCTTGTTTGTAGCTAAGCTCAGTTGCTACCATTGCTGTTTTACCCCAAGGGAATTGTTAAAACTGCCTTCTGTCAATGTAGTCAGTAAATGATCAACTACAAAACATAAAAATTTATTTAAACCTTTAGAGTCTGTACTTGTATAAAGCAGTGTTCATAGCTTTTTTTTAAGAGTGTGTGCGCTCACGTATTCATTGCAAGACTTTTGTATGGTTTTACTCACATAGAAGCAATTACAGCTAGTGAATCTGGCCATGTGCACCACTCTAAAATTAGAACAATATGAGCGAGTCATAGCTCCAGTAGTTCTGTCTAAACAAACCAATTTTAAAAGGAGACCTACAATTGTAAAGCATCAGAGTTTACAGAACCTGCAAGGATATGTACCCCTTTGTTTACCCACCTGTCATGTAATTGTTTCAGATGTTTTTCATTTTTGTAAATTTGTTAGCTGTTCATGTTACTTTAAACAAATAATTCTCAAAAATAATTGTTCAGTTATCTTGAATAATACTTTTAATGTCTGTTCTGTCTACTGACCTAGATAGAGAAAAACTTCTCTTAAAATCAGTTTCTGTAGGTGCTTTTATCTTAACTAGAGACCACTTTTAAGAGGAAAATCTATGTCCCTTTTCCTAGAAATTTCATTAGCTATATATGCCAACTCTTTTCTGTGATGCTGTCTGTCTTCAGACAGGTGAACCGATATTTGAACAACTTCCTCAAAACTTTTGTATCAATGACATTCCACAGTCACTTTTTTGGAAGTGCATCCAACAATGTTTATTATCCTATTATTGTTTTTCATGTATTACTTTATTCTACACTGTTGAGCTAGCGCTTCTTTCAGCATTGCTTTCCTGAGAGGGTTGCACCCCACCCCTTTGCATAGGTCAGCATACTCACTGCTGTTCCATTTGTTGCCAAACATCCAATCAAGTAAACAAATGTAAAGGAAGTATTATTTCCCACTGGCAAACACACAAGGTGAAGATATGGGTACAGACCGTTAAACAACTTGTCAGTCAAATTTTCTATGTAGTTGCAACACTTAATAAAGCTTCTTTCACCCCTTTAATATACACTGCAGTTTAAATTTAGTTTAATTTGCAAGAGTAATAACACAGAATCACATGTTGGGTGAATTAGAACACTGTTGTGGTAACTCAAAAGTCACATCAAATCACACACAACAGGGTTTTCACTCAAATGGCGTTCATCTTCCTACTTCCAAGATGGCTGCACATTGATCAAAAACTTATCTTCAGCTCTCCCACTGTGAAAAAAAAGAAACAATACAGGCTAATAATTCTGTTGGTTTTAGTAAAATTAATTTACTGGCTAGTAAGTACACTGTCTGGATGCCAGTGAACAATAAACAGAGAGTTTTAAAGAAAACCAGCTGGAAAAGGTGAAGAGAAAACACTTGCTGGGAAGAAACCTACAGCTGTTTAGCAAAAAGCAGTTCAAACTCCATCTTTGGTACAAGATATGGTTTCCATTAATTTAGAGGAAAAATAAGTGTGCTCAGAGCTGATTAAAATAAATGAAACATTGAAGGGGTATAGCAACTCAAATAAAATAATCCAAAACTGGAAGAAGCTTTAAACAGCTATTTAGATTAACTGATAAAACTGTAAAAATAGTGGAAGAAACGAAGAAAAGGCTGGCTGAGTATGAGACTGCTGAAGAACAGAGCATGCAGAGACAAATCCTTCTGCTGTACCATAGAAACTGGAAGGAACATATTGTATTATTTTTATGAAAGCATATATAAGCAACTGGACTGGTATTCCACAGCAGAACTTAATTGAAAGGGCATATCAAGTATATGCTCCAAACTTGGCTCTGAGAAGGTAGCTAACACTTGTACTAGTAAAGATGCAGTCATAGCAGTAGAAAGCATTGATCTTGACAAAATGGTGACAAGGGCAAAGTATTAAAAATTGGAAACAGTAGTGTTGAAAATAATTATTCAGTGTACACCAGCAGAATAGAAGAAAATGTATCCCAACAATCAAGGAATGTCAAGAGGCAGGTGTGATATTCAAGCTGCTGTATCCAGCTGTATTCATAATATTTTTTTTTTTCCTGGAGGATAAAAGTAATTTTTGATGAACAGGCTGAGGAGTAAATGCAAACGTTTATCCAACAAAAAGTGAGCCATCACACAGAATGGGGCTCTGTTTCTCATTTGATTGATGGTGGAGCTCATAGAGAGACTTTGTCAGTGGAATACTTTTCCAGTATTCCAAAGGAAAAATGCTTGGGAGACAGAAAAAAGCACAGGAATTGACTAGAAGAATCAGGAGTTCCTTGGAATTGAACCAGAGTCTGGGGTTGGGAGATGGAGATGAACAGGAGGAAGACCAGCAACACTGAAATTAATGAATAAGTGTGAGACTATAAAGCATCAGTCACGTTTGTGAAGTATGCTTTTACAAGAAAATGTGGCTGAGAAAGATTGGACTTTTTTGACTTTGTAACTTATTTATATTAATGATAATTATCACCATTAATAATAATAATAATATAAATATAAACATATTTATTAATCTTAGAAAATCTGAACTGTCCAAGCTTGAGGTCTTCTGCAATAAAATAGCTCGCTTTGCTGCCAGTCTCCAATATAGAACTCATCACTGTGAAGCCCTGAAAAAGCTGCACTAGCTTGAGCTACCTAACCATATTTCACTTAACTAACTCAAAATTGCTCACATCTTCTTACACCATCCCGATGACTGTCCATCTCCAAGGAATCTTGTGCAGTCTTATAATACCACCTGCAGCCTCCGCTCTTCCAATAAACTACTTTTAAAAGTCAAGAAATCCAACAGCTCTATTGGGGACTCCATACTCACTAACTATATTGCTAAAATATGGAACAGTATTCCCCACTATATACTTAATACTGTTACTACCTCAAAATTCAAACTCCTTCTTAAAGAACATCTAAGCAATAACTGGCTTTGTTCCTGTATCCCCCCTGGATTAACTGTCTGACCACTCTTTTTCTTAGATGTGTATCTTTTCCCCAATATTTACAGTATATTTAAACTTATAAATATATTGTACTATGTGTCTCTTTCTTTTCTTTTTGCCTGCATTAACTTTATTTTTTTCTATTATTAGATTACTTGTTATATGATTTTACTTTGTGATGCCATGTAACTGTATACTGTAATAACTATTTATTGCCATTACTGTTTGGCTTATTAGTCCATTACTGTATTATTATTTTTGCTTTTGTTTTTGGAGATTTTCTCCCCAGGCCTCCACTGAAAGTGGGCTGTTAACCCAGCTGGACTATCCCGGTAAACAAATGTAAATAAATAAATAAACTTGAGGCAGGACTGAAAGGCATATACTCCACTTCATATTACTAATATTTGGAAGGGTGCTAAAAAGGGAAAAAAGTAACAACATTTATATAAAATATTTCATGATCTAAATTGCACATTATAGTAAAGCATTTTCTGTAATTGTTGTGTGTGATAAAGATACTAAACGAGTATTTTTTTTTTCTTTTGTAGTTTTAAGAAATGTAGGCATGACAATGTAAAAAGAGAACAGCTGGACAAATGCATGCTTAAATTAATAGGCTGTAATCCTGGGCTGTTAGGTTGGAGGACTGTGTGTAAAGGGCACTGATTATAATATATGTAGAGTTAAGATGTTTTCTCTTACTTTTGCATAGGTGAATGTGTAGATTAATGCCCTTGACTTAATCTAATAAGTTTGTTGCGTAAGCATAGGGGGTTTAAAAATAAGAGAATACTGTGAATGTAATGAAAATCTGTCCTTTGGTAAATGAATGTTCACTGTGAGTTGAGAAGTCTACAGCGGAGTGCAGCTGTACATTCTGCTCTTATGCATCCATGGATACAAGCTGATTACAAGGCCAGGCAATACATTTTGAGAATTCTAGACATTGTTTGCTGAGGGAAACATAAAAGTAAAAGGTACAAGGGGCGAGTAGCTTACTAAAAATTAAAGTTTGAAATTATTGAAAGCAAATAAGAGATAGCAGCTTTCCTGGTACCTAAATACTTTATTGCATTTACTTGAATAATGTATAATTTAGTTTTTTTAATACAGCCAGTGCACTGTTTCTTAAGGCTAAAAGTTAATGTCTTCTGAAAGCATACAAACTGTTTTTCACAACTGGGAGAGGAATAAAGATAAGACAGGAACAGACAGCAATTATTGTAAGTAGGAGCACAGGCTGTAATGTGTACATCAGCACGGATAACCGTAATTTTATGTTAGGTAATGCCTGTGGGTGTAGCTGTCAATTAAGGACAATTGTTCCTATCAGGAGAGTTAAACATCATTATTTGAAGATGTACATAGTTTTGTGTGTTTGTTTTAATTAATAGGTTATGGGGTGATGTCCTTCAAGGATGCATCTGCAGTCCTTACATATGGGTTGTCCTGCCTCAGGCAGCCCTTCGGTCGGCCGGATTCCAAAGTCTGGGTCTGGCGTCGGCTGATGTCACCCCTCTCCCGACGTCAGAGCGCCTGGGATATAAAAGCGTCAGCCGACGCCATCTTCCTCAGTCTTTTTTGCCGCGCGGTGCCCGAAGCAGAAGCAGTTCGCAAGTGCCGGTCGGCCAGCTCCTGTAATTTCAGCTACCGAAGACTTCAAAAAGCTAAGTCCTCCTTTGGGGACTCTTTCTTGCCTCAGCCGATGTCAGATCAAACGGTTAAAGTTAATAATTGTTTAACTTGTGGGAAACAAATACCTCATAAGGGTTTCCACTCTTACTGCCTCCCCTGCCTAGGCCCAGACCACGACGTCTCGGCCTGTGCAGCCTGTGCCTCCTTCAATAGACGCACTCTTAGGCGTCAGTCGGAGTTTGCAGAGGAATTTTTTGGGGATAGTTACTGTTACTCATTTAACCAAAAAACGGAAGGACAAGGACCGACACACGCGGACCGTGGTTTCGGCCGAAACCACGCCTAGGCCTACCTCGAGTGTCTCGGTATCTGCTGAAACAGAATCCTTGGTGTTTCCGACCGACGAAACCGCACAACCGACAACCTCGGTCCCGGAGGCCACCTCTGAGTCGGTCATAGAATTCCCCTCTGAAACCGGTGCTCTGGAAACAACCGACACCATTTCTCTAGATAAAACTACTCCAGCACATGGGGCAGCCAGGCCTCCTGCATCCATGTCCATAAAGGCATTTACACGTGCTAAAGCTGCTAAACAGCCAAAATCTCTCCCTCCCAAGGCTATTCCTCAGGGATCCACTACTGGTTCACAGCTTTTAAGTTTAGCTGAGGACCTTATTACCTTAATTAGGGGCTCTCAGCCACATCCGGACAGGGGCTCTCAACCTCCTCTAGATAAAAGGCCCAGGGTTGAGCACACTGATCCCCAGTCTTCTGATGAGGCCTCAGATGACTCTGCCCTATCAGACTACCAGGAGGAGGCCTTTACGGCCTACGAGGATTCTATTCCCTCGGCCTCCCCTCCTGAAAAGTTGTCCTTTGGGGAGACCCTTCACTCCATGAGAGAGCATTTCAAATGGCAGGGCCAGGAATTCTCTGATTCCAGGAAGAGATTAAGGACTTTTTTGCATTTACCTCAGCATAGACCTTTGGCTATTCCTCCTGTTTTAAATGTCATTGATGATGTGTACTCCGAGTCTAGCATTTCCCCTGACTCCCTTCCTCCGGCTCCTGTCAAACCCGACAGGTACTACAGGGTCCCGGACTCGCATCATTTCCTTTACAAGGGCCACTCTGCTGATCCAGAAACTATTTCACAGGGCCCTAAAAGGGTTGCAACCACCACTACTAAAAATCCACTTCCTTCTGAAAGGGAGTCCAGGGCTTTAGAGAGATGGGGTAAAAAAGTGTATACTTCTTCCACTCTTTCTATGAGGGCATTAAATTGTCAATTCCATATGATATAGTACCAAGAGTATTTGTTAGATGAATTGCATAAAAAAATATCTTCGCCTGAACCCCTAGATCGCAAGACACTATAGGATCTGGTACATAACTCCCAGCAGGTTAGCAACCATTTCTTGCAGTGTGGTTATGATGCATTGGAAGCTTCATGTAGGTCAGCAATGACAGGTGCAGTCATACGTAGACATGCTTGGCTGAAGGAACAAACTCTGCCAGATCATGTTAAAGCAAAGCTTCTAGATGCTCCGTTGGAAAAGCAAAAGTTATTTGGCTCCACGGCTCAGGAGGTCTTAAAGAAATTTGAGGAAAAGGCTAAATCTGTACAAACAGTCAAAGATTTTCTCCAGGTCCAACCACCAAGATTCAGCGGAAATTGGCCTTCTCAGAATTGGTCCTTTCCGGACACAGACAGATCTCAAAGAGGCAGAAACAGTCGTGCCAGAGGTAGAGGGCAAGCTCGAGACTCCTACAGAGGACGTCAATGGCAGCCTCCTAACCAGAGAGGTACTGCAGGGCCTACAACTACTACACAAGGACCATCTCAATGACTTGACTTTGACCCCGCCAACCAGGGCTCAATTGGAAGCACCTTTGGGCGGAAAGCTATCTTTATTCTCAAAAAATTGGCACAGTATTACAAAGGACAAATGGATACTGCAAATAATAGACAAAGGGTACAGATTCCATTTTCATACATTACCAAAAAGACAAGGCATGCCAAACCTGCCACCAAACCAAAGGGCAGACGCTTTCAAGCAAATTTCCAAGCTACTACAAATAAAAGCGATAGAAAGAGTTCCTCTCACAGAACAAGGCCAAGGATTTTATTCCAGACTATTCCTTGTTCCAAGAAAAGAAAAGCAATGGAGGCCTATTCTGGACTTGTCCGCACTGAATACTTATCTCATCGTGCCAAAATTCAAAATGCTGACCTTACAGCAACTCCTTCCCATGCTGAGCAAGGAGTCTTGGCTGGTAACACTAGACCTCAAGGAGGCATACCTGCATATCCCTATCAGACAAAGTTGCAGAAGACACCTCAGATTTCTTGCAGGTTCAGAGCATTATCAATTCTCAGCATTGCCTTTTGGCTTGTCTACTGTGCCCAGAGTATTCACAAAATGCCTGGCATCAGTAATTGCACATTGCAGACTTCAGGGGATTCAAATATACCCATACCTGGACGACTGCCTCATACAAGCGGACAGCCAGCTAACACTGGTAAAACACTTAAATTATGCCATCCGACTACTACAGGCCTTGGGATACACAGTCAACATTCAGAAATCAAGACTTGTTCCATCCCAACGAATAATTTTCCTGGGTGCAAAACTGGATACAAACACCCAAATGGCTTTTCTCACAGAAGAAAAACAAGCACAATTACTGGATTACTTCAGAAATCTGACAACACAAACCCAGCTTACTGCAAGGAAGATCCTGCAGGCCCTGGGTTTCATGGCATCTTGCATTCTTCTGATTCCACTAGCAAGGCTGCATATCAGGAAACTACAATGGTACCCAAGGAGTCTATGGTCTCCGCACAGTCACAGCCTAGAAACTTTGATCCCCCTCATTCCATGCCTTCAAAAGGAATTCCTGTTGTGGGCAAAAGCAAGCCAGTCAAACAAGGGCCTGCCTTTCAGCAAACCACTTACCAGCCAAACCATTACAACTGACGCCTCAGACCATGGATGGGGAGCACACATGGAGGGCAAATGCATTCAAGGACAATGGACACAAAAAGAGTTGCATTTGCATATCAGCCAAATGGAAATGCTGGCAGTTATACATTCCATCGAGGCCTTCAAGCACTTCCTGCACCAAGGTCACCTGTTAATAAAGACAGACAATACCACAGTTATGTGGTACATAAACAAACAAGGAGGTACCCATTCATACCCTCTTTGCAGGCTGGAAATGAATCTGTGGGAACTTTCCCTAAACCTCAATATAGAGCTCCATTCCCAGTTCGTACCAGGAAAAGACAATGTACTGGCGGGACAGCCTGAGCAGAAACATCATGGATCCACACGAATGGATGTTGTACCCAGATTCTCCAGATAACACAATCATGGAGAAGGCTGGACATAGATCTATTTGCCTCCCACCACAACCATCAACTGAGTAAATTCTGCACAAGGACATACCATCCTCAAGCATGGAAAGTGGACGCCCTCTCCTTCAGCTGGAAAACTCTAACAGTATATGCATTCCCACCGCTGCCATTAATGACCAAGGTCTTACTGAAGATCAGGACAGAGCAACCAAAAGTAATTCTGATAGCTCCGGACTGGCCAAGACAACACTGGTACCCACTGTTAAGGAGCATGTCACGCACGAAACCTTGGCCTCTACCACAATGGCCACTTCTACTGACACAACACAATTGCAAGACTCTGCACTCCAGCCTCAAAACCTTACAGCTGACAGCCTGGAAAATACCTTAACTCCTCGCCAGGATAAGCTATCCAAGAGGGTACAGGATATCATCATGGAAGCCCGGCGGCCTTCCACAAGAAAAGCATATTCAGCAAAATGGAAAAGATTTCGTACCTGGAACACCACAAAGGGTCAAGATCCGACAGTCATGAGCATTCCACATATTTTGGAATACTTGGCTGAAATGCTCCATAATGGCCTTTCTTACTCCTCCATAAAGATTCATGCTTCAGCAATTTCAGCAGAGTACAACACTGATCCACCTGTATTCTCTCATCCTCTTCTAAGGCAGTTTCTAAGAGGGATAAAAAACATCAACCCTCCAAGGAAACCACCAGTGCCTACATGGGACCTTAACTTCATGTTGGAAAAATTAACTCTCCCTCCCTTTGAACCAGCAGCATCTTCAGAACTACAATTCCTATCTTGTAAGACTGCCTTCCTTCTGGCCATAACCTCAGCAAGAAGAGTATCTGAATTACAGGCCCTCATGGCAGTTCGGCCATTTCTAATTTTTCATCAGGACAGAGTCTCTTTGAGAAGCAATCCTTCTTTCATGCCAAAGATGGTATCCAGGGTTTCACTGAACCAAGCTATTCACCTGCTGACCTTCTTTCCAAATCCACAAAATAAAGGAGAGAAACTTCTGCATACTTTGGACATCCACAGACAGTTGCGCTACTACTTGGACAGAACTAAGACTTACAGAAAAACTGACCAGCTCTTTGTAGCATATGCTGCTGGTGTACAAGGAAAAGCAATTTCCAAACAGACAATTTCAAAATGGATAGGAAATTGCATTCGGTTGTGTTACTCCTTTCATGGAAAAGCTGTGCCAGTTAACATAAGGCCTCATTCCACCAGAGCAACAGCCACCTCCACAGCCTTCTTAAGAGGGGTGGCTACAAAGGACATTTTTGAAGCTGCTACATGGAGCTCTGTGCATACATTTTCCAAGCATTACAACTTGCCCTTATATTCCAGATCCAGAGCAGGCTTTGCTAGTGCAGTCCTGCAGGGCTTATTAGCTACACCATCCTTTTTTTAGGTCCACCTCCCCCAGCTTAGCTATGGTATTCTACCCATATGTAAGGACTGCAGATGCATCCTTGAAGGACATAGTACAGTTTTGTACCTACCATAAATGTAGATGTCCGATAGGTATGCATCTGCAGTCAGGTTTTCCCTCCCTCCTACCCCTCTGTGGTATACTATGGGTACATATCCCTCATTTTAGCTACCTGGGGTTATCTTTTATGGTGTATTTGTTTTTTATTGATGTGCATGTTTGGAATTTTTTGCATCTCTCCAAATTTAGCCTTACTTAGAGGGCAACTGGCATCTGGGGCAAGAAAAACTGAGGAAGATGGCGTCGGCTGACGCTTTTATATCCCAGGCGCTCTGACGTCGGGAGAGGGGCGACATCAGCCGACTCCGGACCCAGACTTTGGAATCCGGCCGACCGAAGGGCTGCCTGAGGCAGGACAACCCATATGTAAGGACTGCAGATGCATACCTATCGGACATCTACATTTATGGTAGGTACAAAACTGTACTTTCTGGGGCATGTTTGTTCTTTTTTTTTTGTTTGAGGGTATTCAACATTGTAAAAACATGGCCCGAAGATCCTAGCTTTTGACCTCCCAACGATATGAACAGGTAACCATAAAATGTAATATGAACTAGTCTCTATAGTGGCTGGAATTTGTCTTTGTCTTTAATTGTAATCAAGACTTTTACACTGTGAAAATGATTGGCTAGACTCTGTAAACCAATCAAGGGCAGGGAAATCACTGTAAGATTCCCACCCCTGAGAATGCTGCATCACTATCAGCACATCCACAGGGTGGTGTTCTCTCCCTAAACACACACCCGTCTAAGAATATAAATTTGTACCTACATCTCAGCCTCTGGCACACAGCACTTATCTGCCTAATTGACTGAGATCAATCCTGAATAAAGATTCTAACTTACAACAACCTGAACAGCTTACTGAATCTAATTTGTCTACTGAGATTCCTTTTAGTGATTTTTCTTATCTAAACCAGAACTGAGAATGCGATTTTTACTTGCTGAATAATGAGGTTTATAAAGACCGTCTCAGACCTGTAAAGGGTGGTTTAAACCTTCAGTATTCTCTCTAAGCTTGGGTATAGGTACTGATGAAAAGGTAATAGTATTGAACTGTATTAAGTACTGCCAAGTGCACATATCAGTGCTGTGGGAGACGCATTTAGAAAGACGTGAGCATGTGAATTTAATAAAGAAATGATTTCAGGATGCATATTCAGAAGTATAACAAGGATAAAGGAAAAGGGGAGTACTTATACTAATTGCTAGATAATATCTGGTAGTCCTAGAAAAGGAAACAAGATGATAATGGTAGATTTGTGGTACTAAATGGTACTGGTAAGGGAGTAGGATTATGAAAGCATATATTTATATTCTGCCTAAAACTGCAGTTATGGAGCTTACAAAAATTTGGGGAGAAGTAATCAGCTTACAGCAGGGAGTATTACTCATAGGTGAGGAGTGGAACTTTGTTTTGCAGCAGTGAGAATGTATCTGAGGGAACTAGAAGGAAAAATATAACAAAAGGGGGTAGATTCCTGAAAAAATTTGTGAAAATAATTTGGTATGGAAGATGGGAATTCAGTAGTAGAAATTTGCATATAGGTTCATACTAGGCTATCTGCCCTAGGGCATTTATAAGCCTAGCCAGAGTGTGTTTGGCTTTCGCCACCCATTTTAAATTAATTTTGCTATTCCCTTTTTCGAGGTTAGTATACTGTGCCTCTGTCTAACAGTGACACAGAAGTCATCCCCCATCCACTCATCAAGATTCCTCTTGAAGAGAGTCAATGAGGGACTCTGCCTAACCTGGACTGGGATTTTATTCCAGAGAGAAGGGAGCCTCTGGGTTATGAATCTGTCCCTCCAGCATGTCCTGTTTATTTCAGTGCTGAGGTTCAAGTCTCTCGAGCACATAGCTCGATGGGATTTGGATTTTCTGAGGTGCAGCATGTCCATTAATTCCGGGTTGGACATGGCTTTATACGTCAGGCACAGATCACCTCTGAGCAGGCGGTATGCCACTGAGTAGAGCTGGAGTTTCTTTAACCGGGCAGCATATGGCATCTGTTTGAGCCCTTTGATCCTCTTGGTGAGGTACTTTTGGGGTCTTTCCAGTTGCTGCAGGTGTCTGGTAAGGTACATCCCAAAAGGGGCTTTATACTCAATTATGGGCCTGATGAGGGATGAGTAAAGAGGCACGATGACCTCCCCTGATCTAAATGTGAATCCCTTCATGATTAGGTGGGCTATATAAAATGTTTTTCTAACCACTTTGGCCACGTGGTTGTCAAATGAGAGATTGCTATCAACTTGGGTCCCCAGGTCCCTAATTACTTCTTCCGTACTTAATGGATTGCAGCTTATGTGGTAATTTGTGGGCACTTTGTTTTTGCCAAAGGGGATGACTATACACTTTTTGGCGTTTAGCTTGAGGCCATGGCTCTGGCACCAGTTGTCCATTTCTATGAGGCCCTTTTGGAGGATGCTTGTGTCGGCTGGAGAGTCGATTATGGCTCCCAGTTTGCAGTCATCTGCAAACTTGGTCAGCCACAGTCCTTCCGTGTTGGCCTGTACCTCCGAGAAATATATACCGAACAAGAGAGGTCCCAGGACTGAGCCTTGTGGGACGCCACTTGTAACTGGTTTGGAATCTGACATGGCTCCAGCAAATCTAACCATGTGGGTTCTGTCCTTGAGCCAGTTTGCAACCCATCTAGTGCCATAGGGGTTTATATTTAAGCTGGTGAGCTTATCTGTAATGCCCGAGTGGGGTATTGTATCGAAGGCTTTTGCGAGGTCCAGGTAGGCTGTGTGGACCACCTTCCCCTCGTCAATGGCCTTGGTGACTGTTTCAAAGAAATCGAACAGGTTTAAGAGGCAGGATCTGCCCTTAACAAAGCCGAACTGGGTAGGATCCAGTGTCTCTAGGTCCCCAATATCTTTATTTATAAGGTCCATGATGATCCTTTCCATAGCTTTGCAGACCAAGCTAGTCAGGCTTATGGGGCGATAGTTTCCAGGATCCGTTGAGGCACCACCTTTGTGGAGAGGGACCGCCGTTGCTGTACGCCACTCTTTGGGTACATATCCTGTAGTAAGGCTGAGAGTGAACAGTAGTCTTATGTTTGGGTTTACCTCTTCTTGGAGTTCATGTAGGGCGCAGCCCGGGACACCATCTGGTTCCATTGATGCTGTGTTTTTTGCTTTGGAGAGGGCGGCTCTTACCTGAGCATCTGAGATGTCAGGGGGGCAGCACTCTGCTGGGATAGATATTTACCCTTTTGGTGGGGAGGGGGGGGGTTTGTGCTGAACCTGTCAGCTAGGATGTTGGCAATGTCTGTGGGTTTGGTGTATTTTTTTTGTCATTTTGGACTAATTCTGAGCATATCTGGGCATTCCCAACCAGGTTCCTAACATAACTAAATAAAGCCTTGTGATTATCCTTAGTGTCCTGTGCAATTTTTCTCTCAAAGCTGGCCTTAGACGATTTTATGAGTGCCCGTAGTTTTTTGCTAATACTGATCAGAGATGCCTTCCCTTTTTGGGATTTTGCTGTATCATGTAGTAGCTTCCTCCTTCTGTTGTATAGTTTGTTTATGGCTGGGGTCCACCAGACAGGACGTCTGCCTTTGGAGGATTGGATCTTGGTTTTATTTGGGATTGCATGATCCATGCATTCCTGAAGGTGTTCATAGAATGCGTTTATTGCACAAGATACAATAACTGGGCTAGACTAGACAAGTTATATTTAACAGAACATGTGCATTTAATTGAAAGCTTTGACACACATCCAATAACTATTTCTTATTATGGGCCAATAAAGGCTAAGATAAAAATGCAGGGTAATGAAGTAAAAATGTGACACTGGCACTTTCCCAATTTAAGAAATGGGTAGTGGAAATTCTTTGGGAGTAATTAGAGAAGATAGAAATTTCTTCAAAAGTTAAAGCTAGTGAATGGGATAAAATAAACTGGAGTATAAAAATAGGGTAGAAATAAAAGAAATATGGTTAAGAAGTAACAAGAATTATTTAGAGGGGCTGATAAAGGTTAAAGTATTGCAGAATAAGGGGAATCTCACAGAACAAGAAGAGGTGCAGCTGCAGAGTGATAATGTGAAAATAAGGGATTACCTCGATAATATGCACAAGTTTAGAAGGATTGTTATTGAGCCACTGTTTTTTGATAACTCCAGAGCTCAAAAACTTTTAGAACAGTGGCAACAGAAAGTAGAAATGTATGTTGTCAGATTTAGGAGCCTGTAACAAGAAAAATAGAGATCCTGTAGAGCTGTTTGAGATATTTCAGAAATGTTATTAAAATTTGTACAATGCAGAAAAATGTAGACATCAAGAAAGAGCACAGATGGCAATATTTATGGAAGACTTGAATATGTCAGAGGTAGGTGATGCTCAGCAACAGTTATGATAGGAGGAGATGAGATAACAATAGTGAAGTATAGTCAGTATGCAGGAAAGTCTCCAGGAATAAATGGTATTCAAGCTAGAAGGGAAAAAAGTGATAATGATCTAGAAGATTTTGTTCAACAGTATTTTAAATGGAGGGGAAGTACCAACATGCAGACCCAGATGCATATATGCCCGTTTCAGGTTTAAACCATGGTTATAAAATGCTTATGTCTATAATAGCTAAACAAATCGATCTGATGTTGTTAATCTTTGTTCATTCTTTACTGATGGGTTATTGGTTCCGTCCTCGGAACCAAGCCAGCGAATATCCAGCTCGCGTCAGCCAAAAACTCTCGAGCCAAGGTCCTGCCCAGAATGCTCTCCTCCCTGTTACCTCAGATCTCATTTGCTGTGTTGCTGAACAGCCATGTCAAGCCACTCTCTCAGCTAAGTGTCTAATTTTTTGAAAGTTTATACATTGTTCTTACTTTAAATTTTTCTCAAAAGTTTATACTAATATTTTCTTACTCTATCGTATACTTTAGACTCTCTCCCTTTAACCTTTCTTACCTTGTGGTAATTCTTCATTACCATCGTTGGTAATCCTTCCTTTCTCTTCTTACCCTTTTTGAGTAGCCTTTCTTCTTCTTTTAGATACTGTTCTTCTCCACACCAGTTGTGTCAGATAAGAAAAGTAGCATTGGTTTCAAGTAGCATTGGTTTCAAGCAGTGTAAGGAATGCGGCCATATGTTACCACTTTCCAATGGCCACAACTTATGTGTCTACTGTCTTAATGTCTCCTACCTGACTGTGGATCCTCCATGTGGGATTTGTAAAAATTTGTCTACCAGGACTCTCACTGAAAGGAAGAATACGTTCATTTTGAAAGGTCTCCTCAAGTCTCCTTTCTCTGAGGCTGTTTCTGGGTCGGAGGGCTAACCCCCTCCTGTTAAACCCCGCAAGAGATGTTCTTCCTCTTCTTCACTGAAGTTGCTCCCTTCTTCTCCCACTGGAGATCGTAGGGAGTCAACTCATAAGAAGGTGAAATTGATTACTACTTCGGCGCCGCCACCTGTGACCCTTGTCGGCTGCAGGATTGGCACCACCCCAGATGATTCTGACTACAGCCATGTCATGTTTATCAATACCGGCACCAGAGTTCCCGGTGTAGACAACTACGGTTCCAACAGCTCTGTTGCAACTCTTATCGGCACCGTCCATTCTGGTTCAGTCCCCTTCGGCACCGTTGGAACAATCACCTTCGGCTCCAAGTATGACTCTTCTGTACTCCATGGCGCAGACATTTTCGGCACCATGTGCTTCAGTGCAGTCCTTCTTGGCACTGTCCTTATTGCCGGTGCAGACACTTTCCACTATGGCACCATACCCTTCGGGACAGACTTTTGCCTTTACGGTGCAGAAACCTTCAACTACTATGGCGCTGACATCGTCGGCGCTGACTACTTCTGCACTGTTTTCTTTAGTGCAGACATCCTCCGCTCTGGGCTCTGCACCTATTGAATTAGCAAGGACTAGATATTCTGCTTCACTGGATCCTTTTGCTGGCAGTCAATATGGTCCTTTCCTTGAAAGGCTAGAATCGCCATCAGCTTTCTCCACGAGGTCAACCAAGAGTCTCTCTGAACAGGATGTGTTGCGGCTTGTTGACCAGTTGCTTGTGGCCAGAGGTCTCTCCCAACCATCAAATTCCACTTTCCCTCATTCAGGTGACCGTATATCTTCTCAAACCCTAATGTACACTCCTCCTTCGACTTCTACTCAAGTTTCGAAGCCTATTACTCAGACAGAAGCTTCATTTCCTCTGACTCAAATAGTGGATTTCACTTTGGGACCAGAGTCATCCTTGTGGCCCTCGGTGCACTGGGCATCGGGCTCTTCTCAGGCCAGTGGCTGTGCCGTGGGGGAGGGCATTCCTGGCTCCATGCCATTTATTTCTATGGCATCCTCCAGGGATCCTCCCTCTCTTACAGTTCACGGTCCTGTTGAGACTCCTGGTGTCGGGGCGGAGTTTGACCATGGTTCCAAGGTTGTCATGCTCAGTTCTGGGCTCCCATCCCTCCTTGGGCAGGCTAGCCTTCCAGTCCATGGAGAGGGAGCTTGCCTCTGCTGGCAAAGCTCACATGTTGGAGTCCTCTCCCCCCTTTGTGCCGCAACTGTCACAAGCCTCAACTGCCGGACACCTGGCACAAGAGCCTCAGGTTTCTCCTCCTCAGGAGACCTCCTCTTTGCAGTCTTCCCCAGAACCTCCCACTGAGGAAGTACCTCACAAAGTGTCGTGTAGGAGAAAGTACATGGACTCCACTAAGCAGTCACTGACTGAAGATACGGATTTTGATGACTGGGAAGGGTCCCCATGGTCACCCTGTGATGAGGTGTCCTTTGGTGACATCCTCGAGATCCTTAGAAAGAGGGGTGACTGGAATCCCTCTAATCCTTCCTCTGAGAAATCCATATTCCTGCAGGCTTTTCGTGCCCAGCCCCCTACCTCCTGAGTCACCCCGCCTGCCGATGAGCTTGTCCAGCTCATCATCCAGTGCGCATGGAAGGCTCCTGACACCCTGGAAGCAATACCTAGGAGACCAGATAAAATACTATCACCCCTAGCTGAGCACCCACATTGGTCACGAGGTATTCCAGTTGATGCTATGGTGTTGGCAGCTGCAACTAAGAAGGATTTGGCAGAAGAGAGCCAAACTGTCTATCTGCCCAACAAGGAATCCTGGGCAATTGACAGATTAGGGAAGCATCTGTTTGCTTCTTCGACCTTCGCCGTAAGGTCTTTAAATTATTTGGCACATTTTACCAGGCTTCAGCGAGATCTTGTCAACCAGCTCTCTGAAACTTTAGCAGGAGTTGTTTCTGACGAGGTCCGTGACAACGTGGCTTCTAAGATAGCCATACTAGAGTCCATTTCCAACTCTTCCATGCGTCCTATTTCTCACTCAACGGAAGGGGCGACTAGAGCAGCAGGCATGGGTATAGTCGCCAGACGACATGCCTGGTGCACCTTTGTGACTTTGCGGACTCTTTTAAGGCTTCCTTCATGAATGCCCCCATAGAGACCGCTTTTTTGTTTGGGCCTAAAATCAAAGATATGCTGGCAAGGTGAGAACAAGATGGCAAGACCATGTCTGCTGTTGGTGTCAGACACTCCACTCCTCAGCGATTCTACTTCAAAAATCAGAGGAGTGGAAAGATGTGGCACAAGAAATCACAGGGCTCTTTCCTGGATGCATGTGCCGAGTTCTCCCCTAGAGGCAGAGGGGGAAACTCCAATAGAAGACTCCCCTTTCGGGGCAGAGGAGGTCCGTGAAATCAGGGTTCCAGACATTCCTTCTCTGGCCGACCCTATCAGTGCTCCTGAACTGTTGCCCGACTGCTCACCTCTGGAAGCAGTTGGGGGTCATTTCTCCTTGTACCCCGCTGCCTGGCAAAATATAACCACTGACTCTTGAGTACAATGGGTAATATCCAGAGGCTATCACATCCCCTTCCATCTTTGCCTAATCTCATCAAGAGTATTACCCGATGTTCCACCCATTCAAAGGGAAGCAGCAGCACACGAAATCCAAAAGCTGTTACAAAAAAGAGTCATCTAAACGGTGCCCCCAGACCAGATAGGATCCAGTTTTTGCTCAAGGTTTTTTTTAGTGCCAAAAAAGACAGGGGACTGGGGACCAATTCTGGATATCAGTACACTAAACAAAACTTTGAAAACAGAGAAATTCCGGATTGACACGGTTCAGTCTATCCTTCCTCTTCTGGAGGAAGACGATTGGATGTGCTCTGTAGATCTTCAAGATGTGTATTACCACATAAAAATGGACAAACGCTCAAGAAGATAGCTCCGCTTCTGCATAGGAGCCAGTCACTACCAATTTCGAGCCCTGCCCTTCGGTCTCTCTTTACAGCCCCCAGAGTGTTCACAAAATGCATGGCAGTAGTTATCGCTCACTTGCGACTTTAAGGATTCCAGGCGTTTCCATATCTAGACGACTTGCTCCTCGCCGCCCCCCACCAAGCGTCTACTGGAAGAAGCCCTGCAGTATACTCTCTTAAAAGCTCAAAGCTTGGGAATCACTATAAACTGGGAGAAATCCAACACAACTCCTACTCAGTCTTTGGAATTTATAGGGGTACTGTTGGACATGAGAAATTGCACATCCCTCACAGAACACAGGCATCAGAGAATAAGACAAGTTCAGCTGCTGCTCTGTCACCACATATCTCCTGCTCGATCTATACTCCAGCTATTGAGGTCAATGGCAGCCTCGATTACCATTGTTCCTCTAGCCAGATTCCACATGAGGCTCCTTCAGTGGCTACTTCTCACTCAGTGGTACCCTCTACAACATCCTTTGTCCTTTCAGATAAGTGTAACTCAGAGATGCATGCACGATTTACTTTGGTGGACGTCTCGAAATCCCCAACAGTGGTCTCACCATTTCATCCCCAGTCAACCGATAGCCACAGTGACCACGGACGCCTCCCTGATGGGATGGGGGGAGCTATGTCAGGGAAACTCTGTCCAAGACACCTGGTCGGAGACAGAGGCCCTTTTACATATCAGTGTCCTGGAACTGAGGGCGGTGCTTGTAGCATTGCAAGCATTTCACTCCATCCTTCCATCAGGGACTATTGCAATCCAGTCAGACATGTCAGTGGTCTGGTACATCAGCAAACAAGGGAGCACCAGATCTTACTCGTTATGCCTAGAGGCCTTGAGAATATGGCAATGGGTGATAGCTCACAACCGCTTTCTAATTGCAAAGCACATTCCCGGGAGCTCCAATGTGATAGTGGACAAATTTGAGCAGGTGCATTCTACAACCTCACGAGTGGTCCCTCAGATCTCTGATAGCGGCAAAAATCTTCAACCTCTGGGGCCAGCCTTGCAACCTATTTGCCTCCCCAACCAACTACAAGTGCAGCAACTACTTTTCCCTAATCCCCCCTTGGGGACAGTCACCAAGGACGCTCTAGTCCACGCTTGGCCCTCAGGTCTTCTTTATGCTTATCCTCCTCTTTCCCTCATCTCCCAATTTCTGAAGAAAGCATGACAGTTGAAGAGCAAAGTGAACCTCATTGCTCCATATTAGCCTCGACAAGTCTGATTTCCCTTCCTCTGGCCTCACTTGCTAGATCAGCAGTGGATCCTCAATCCATCCCCGACGTTGATCTCCCATCCGCAGAGTTTGATTCACCCCAATCTAACAACCCTGAAACTGACAGCTTGGTTTCTCCAGTTCCAGTGATTGCCAGGCATGAAAACCTCTCGTTCCCTGTGCGCAATATTCTTATTGCATCTCATAAATCGTGTACCAGACTAATCTATCTTAACAAATGGCAAAGGTTCTCTCTATGGGCAGCAAATAAACAGACCCCTTGTCAGCCCCAGTCTTGGTGATATTGGATTACTTACCATATCTTTTCCACTCTGGGGTGTCTGCCTCTACTATCTGTATTACATTTAGCTGCCATCTCAAATTTCCATATTGGTTTTCAAGATTCTTCACTTATGTCACACAGACTCTGTAAGATTTTTTTGAAGGGGGTTATCCACCTAAAAACCTCCCTTTAGAGAATCGGTACAACCTCGGGATTTGGCTTTGGTTCTGCAAGCTCTAACAGCTCCCCCCTTTGAACTTGCAGCTTCATGTGATTTAAAATATCTCTCTTGGAAAACTTTGTTTTTGATTGTAATCACATCAGCCAGGCGATTGTTAGAACTTCAGGCCTTATGCATCAAATCTCCCTATCTTATCTTCCATAAGGATCTATCAACCAATCTATTGACCTTCCAGTGTTCTTTCCTAACCATTCTAACAAGGGAGAGTATTGTCTGCACTCCTTGGATGTTCATAGGCAAGTACGATTTTATCTGGACAGAACAAAATCTACCCGTAAATCAGACCAACTATTTCTGGCCCTAGACGGGGCCATCCTGTATCAGACGTTACATTGGCTTCATGGTTGAGAAATTGTATTACCTTTATCTACAAAAAAACAATCTCACCTTGCCTCATAGAGTCAAAGCACATTCTACAAGGTCTATGGCAACTTCAGCAGCTTTCCATGCTAAGGCTTCCCTCAATGATATTTGCTCAGCTGCAACTTGGGCCAAACCTCATACCTTTATTCTTCATTACAAGTTGGACTTGGCTTCCAGAGGTAGAGCTTCCTTTGGCTCCATGTTGCTCACAAATGTCCTTTCATGAGGGCCACCCAGGGATACAGGTAGCTGGGGACTCTGTCCCATCAGTAAGGAATGAACGAAGATTAACAACATCAAATAAAGAAGTTATGTCTTACCATAACGTTCCATCTGTGTTGTTGATTTACTTCCCACCCTCCGTCCCCCATCTGGAGGTACTTGGTTGATCTCATGTACTCCTTTCTTGTAGGTCTGTAATGATCAGAGGTAGCCTCTACTTTATCTATCAACTTGCAAACTCGATCTGAGGTAACAGGGAGCAGAGCATTCTGGGTAGGGGCTTGGCTCGAAGGTTTTTGGCTGATGCGAGCTTGATATTGGCCGGCTCGGTTCAGAGGATGGAACCGATAACCCATCAGTAATGAATGAATGAAAGTCAACAACACAGAACGTTATGGTAAGACATAACTTCTTTTTATATACGCAGCGGTGTGGGTTTGCGGAGGAGAGACGAGCATTTGACAATGTTAATAGAATAACGATGATCCAGAGGGAAGCAGGTTATACGAACGTACTGCTGCTGTTGATAGGTCTTGATGGAGAGAATCCATTTAGCAGAGTAGACTGGGAATTTATGAGCAGGACAATGGAAGCTTTTGCATTCCCTAAAACAATAATAAGATTAATTAGGAAGGTATGTGAGGGGGATTGTAGGCAGAAATTAAAGTGTGAGGGTTCTGCTCTGATAAGTTGTTTGAACAGAGAAACCAGGCAAGGCTATCCCTTTTCCCCTTTGTTGTTTGCATTATATTTAGAGCCATTGGCAAAGAAAATAAGGGACTCGAAATTCAAGGATATAATTGGTATGGTAATCGAGAATAGTTGGCTTAATTTGCAGACAATGTTTTGTACCCAGTAAAGCCATTAAAGGACACCTCAGTGTTGTGGAACATTTTGAGACATTTTCAAGTATTTTTAGGATATAAAATTAATGAAGATGAAACAAAGACTATAGCTGTAAACTGTGTACCCACACATGAATGAATTGTTTCAGCAATCCCCATATTTAGAACACTATAAAATGAAGTAGTTAGGAGTATGGATTAAAAAGGATTGTTATTGCAGCTAAGGATATGTGGGAAGAGGCTAACTTGAGAAACTAGAAGCTCTTTTTTATGGATATGGATAACAAGATACAAACAGTGGAAATATTTTTAGTCCTTTTAGTTTTGTATGCAAGTGAGGCATATTTTTATCAACCAGAGGAGAAGCTGTGGATAAACGGTTGAAGGATTTTATCTGGTAGAAGAGGGCAGGGTCAAGTGGGATAAGTTGATCCTTTCAGTAGGACAAGGTGACCTGATCTGATGGAATACTGCAGTGCTACATAATTAAGGCTCGTGTATATAATACTAACAGAAAGTTATAATTCAGAGTAGAAAGGGATGATGATGAAGCGTGGGGGAAATTCAAGAAATAGAGAGTGGTATTTTGGATGCATATCCTTAAGAAGAATAAAAACAGCCATACAGAATATTTTATACATGAAATAGCAGAAAAGATTCTAAGAAGTAAGCTGACATGTGAATGGATAAAGGAGATTTTGCTGATAGAGATAACTTCTGTTAGGAGTACAGAGAACAGGCAAGATGGATCTGGAATTTACTGGAGAAAAGTGGCAAAGGTATTGGGAGCAAACAACTAGAGAAGGAAAGTTAATAGAATGGGAAGAGGCCAAGAAGACATTTGGACCACAGGTTAGAGACTGCCTTCCCTATCAGGGATTGATATCAGAGTACAGGCAAAGAGGAAGGGATAGGGGAATCCTAAGTGGTAGAGTCTTTACTTGAATCTAGAACAGTAGCTGCTGTTAGAAAGAGATAATTAATAGGGTGTATAAAATATTACACGATAACTATAACAATCGATCAGAGGAGATTAGAAAGATTCAGAAGAGAGACTGGATAAGCAAATCATAAGGAAACAATGGGAGAAATATACATGGCTCCCAAATAAGTCTAGAATATTTAGGATTTTTGCTTGAAAGTGTTTGCATATGCATTTTTATGCCCCAAGCAGACTCCAAAGAATTTTTTTCACATAGACAGCAAATGTTGGAGGTGTGATGGGGGAGAAAGAGGTAACTGACAATATGTTTCCGAATGTAATGAGTTGGCAAACTTAAAAAAAATCCATTCAGAGTTCTTTGTCAGTAATATTGGGTGAGCAAATGGGTATAACTAAGGATTTTTTGAATTGGGATATAGGATCCGAATTGCCTAGGCATTGTAAGGTGTTAAGTTTAATTCTTATGAATGACTGCCAAAACAAAATGCTAGAAAATGGAAATCAAAGTCAAAACCAATTGTATTAGAAGTATTGGATTTTGTAACGGAGATAAAAGAACTAGAAGTGGGATCTTTAGAAAAGGGTAGGAGCAGATTACATAGAAAAAAATGGATTTTCTTTGGGAATGTAGTTTTGAAGGAGGAGGGAAGATTAAGTGAAGTCATGAATTGAACAATTTTTGTAATGTTGGATTGATCATGATTATACAAAATAATGTATATGATGAATAAGGTTTGTAACTGGGAACATCTTTAGTATAGATGTAACGTTGCCTGTGTCTTAAGATGTATTATTTTATTTAACTTTTGTTTACTGGGAAAGTCCAACTGGGACAGAGTCCATTTTCAGTGGAGGCCCAGGGAGAAATGCTTCAAGACACTTGACTTTGTAATGTAATTCAGTAAAGGTGTTAAAAAATGGCATTCATCTTTCACGGTCTGTTACCTGCATAAGCCACATATGTCATGTCTTTGACCTTCACAAAAAGGCTACATGTATTAGAACAAGAATACTTGTCTCTCTACCTTCTTAATTGAATAAACTACTAGCAACGGCACCAAGGTGTCTTTATTCCTCCCACAGGGAGGATATCAGAGAGAGTATGTCTAGGTTATTAAAAAGTATGACAAGAGGGTTAAGCTGATACATGGAATCTCAGATTTTCTGCCCACCCATCCACTTTCGACAAGAAACAAACACAATATCAGTAAAATGCTGGTAAGAAAAAAGGTCAGTCAGATAAGACAGAATGACTATGTAAGGAACCTTGTGCCCTCTCCCACCCTGACAGTCCCTTTTCCCATACAGAAAGTCTGAATCTCCATTTCTGTCTGTAGCAACAGATTAAAACAAATGAGTTCCGAGACTAATTTAGCAGGATGGCAGATGGCAATGGAAAGAAATCCCTCCTTTCCAGGGAATTATTCCACATCCAGCAGACCAAGTCCTTGTGTTCCCATATGTTCTGCACATGTTTTTTCAGGAGGTAATAGAAACGGTTCTTCCTTTCCTGTTGGGAAGAGGTTTTTACTTAGGCACATTTCTGGTGCCAATGAAAGAAAATGCTTGAAGGCCAGTTCTGACTTTCTTTCCTAAACTAGTATGTGATAGTGTCCAAGTTCAAATGCTTTCACTTCACAACCTGCCCCTTCTTCCTCATTTGAGATTGTTAGTAATCTTAGATTTAAAATATGCTTATTATCACATTCTTATCCATCCAAATGTCAGACATTTGTAAGGTTTATATGTCTGAATCACGGTATCAGTTCTCTGCCTTATCCTTTGGATTACCCTCTACTCCAAGAGTATTCACGGTGTGTCGTTCAGTTATAGCTCACTGCAGGCTGTAGGTTATCCACATTTCCATATTTACATGAGTGCTCGTCTTTGCAGAGTTTTTTTTTCAAGGTGTCAGAAATCTCTGAGTTGGATAAAAATTCTCGTGTAGGCTAGGATTCCATGAGAACATTCAGAAGTCTTTTGTTTTTCTCCGTCACACAGGATTGTTTTTTGCACTGTGTGCTAGACACCCCAGTACAAAGAGTTTTTCTTCCACAGGAAAAATAGATCTGTATTTAGATTTGTTCTACTGGTTTTCCATTCAGACATCTGTCACCTCAGTATTCTTGATCTCATGGCATCTATGATTCTCATGGTACCTCTGGCAAGACTCCACATGAGAAAGATATGTTGGTATCTGAAGTCAATTATCTTTTCAGATTCCAGTTCTGGGATTTGTAAGAAATCACTTGGTGGAGACATCAAATATCCCTGAATCTAGGTCTTCCCTTCTCCCCCCCCCGCTCTAAAGCAATAAGTCAACACAGATGGATTGGACTTTGCTTGGGGAGTAGTGTCAAGGGAGATAGAAGGGCAAGGTATTTGGAAACGTAGACTAACTCAAGGACATAAACATAAAGGAGACTTGCTTTTATCAAGTCATTCAAGACTCTGAATCATCTTTAGTCCCCAGGACCTCTTCATGTTGTTACAGCCAAAGCCACAGTGATGTGGTAGATAAAGAAGCAAGAGGAAACCAGCTCTTGCCCCTATGCAGACTAGCTATGTTAGAATGGGACATGCTTTACAGCACAGTGTCACTCTGCAGGCATCCTACATTTAGTCAGAGCAAAATTGTGTGGCATACAAACTGAACAGGACTAAAGCAAACTCTCATAAAACTGGGTCTATATTAGATAATCTAACTTTCAAAAGTTCGACTGTGATATGGTTGACACCATATGATCGAACTTTTAAAAGTTTGAACATCTAATAAAAAAAAAAAAAAAACTACAGAAATAACTTACCTGAACATTTTAATGAGGGGGGCAAGCAGCCCTGCACCCCCCACTTTTTAAATATACTGACTCCGAGAGCGCACTACAGTGCAGAAGTGGGAACTCTAACCATTCCACGCTGTATGGATATCTCCGTTAAAACGTTCAAACTTTCAAAAATTCAGTCATATGGTGTTGACCATGTGACACTCGAACTTTTGAAAGTTCGATTATCTTATATAGACCCCACAAAACTAGATCAGAGGGTCTTCCAAGATTTGATCAGTCTGTGGGAGATTCCTCATGTAGATCTTTTTGCCTCCTGTTGAAACAATCAGCTGACAAAATTCAGCTGCAGGACTCTCTGCAAAGAAGACATGGAAGACAGATGCCTTTTATTTCCCTTGGACAGGAATGTTCCTGTGTGCTTTTCTAGTCTTTCCATTGATATCCAGGGTACTTCTGAAGATTCAGAGGAATCCCCACGATAATTATGGTGACCCCCTTATGGATCAGGCAGCAGTGATTCTCTCTTCTTATGGAATTGGCAGTGGGTAATCACCACAAGCTTTCTCTCTGATTGGATTTAATCGCACAAAAAACAAGCAATGTTTGGTATGTCCCAGCCCCAACCACCTTCAACTGACTGCCTAGATGGTAGGGTCTTAATTCCTTTGAGACACCTGTTTACTGCAGCAGGTGCTAATGAAGGCAAGAAAGCCTGTTGATATGAAGTCATCCTTGCTATGATTAGCAAATGGAAAAGGTTTTTAGTTGGTGCCAGCAACATACCCAGCACTTATTCAGGGCTAGTGTTAAGTTGGTTTTACAGTATTTGCGTGCGCTACTTTCCTGTGGCTTGTCTTACTCCTCTAACAAGGTTGATTTGTTGGCCATTTCAGTATGTCTGTCTGGATCTCCCTCAGTCAAGGCATTCTCGTGTCAAAGTTTTTAAAAAGGGTATTGCATAAGAGACCTGCAAGAAAACTGGTGGTAGCTCCTTGGCATCTTGATTTTTTGGCAGAGAAGCTGACACTGGCTCTATTTGAACCAGCTCATCAGGCTGACTGGAGGCTCTTAACATGGAGAACAGTTTTCTTTCAGAGATTAGAACAACTAGTAAGAGTATCTGAGTTACAAGCTCTTATGGTGAGTCAGCCTTATCTTTTCCACAGAGAGAGGTTTTCCTTGAGAACTAATCCTTTTTATGCCTAAAGTAGTATCCAAGTTTATTTTTAATCCATTTCTATGTTCTTTCCTGCAACTAAAATTGAGGGAGAAACTTCATACCTTGAATGTTTGCAGACAACTCTGGTACTATCTTGGTAGAACAAAATCTTTCAGAACTTCTGAATAGTTCATTTTTTTTAAGATAAGACAGAGAGACAACCTGTGTCAATGCAGACCATTTCCCAGTGTTTGTTTTGGACTGTTTTGATATCCCACCACAACAAAACTATTCCAGGCAGAGTCAAAGCACATTCTTCCAGTCATCGGCTTCATCTATGAGTTTTTGGAAAGGATTATAGTCTAGAAGTGTTCTAGAATTGGCAGCTTGGTCCTGTGTACATACTTTTACAAAGCACTACAAGTTATAGTCCTTCTCCAGGCCTAGGTCAGATTTTGCTAGGACCATTCTCCAGGGGCTGTTGGACCCTCCTCCTTCCACCTTCCAGTTTTAACCTATCATAATCTGCCCTTATAGCTTAGGCTGTTTCAGCATTGATCAATTTGAAGAATGTAGTACAGTCATGTAAGTAAACTTAGCATAACAGTAGATGTTCAAATGATTACTGCTGCAGTAGCTGCTTCCTCCCTCCATTCCCCTTGGTTTTAGTGTGTACTTTTGTGCCAGAATGTGAACATTTGTTATTAGTTGCTCCTAGAAATGCCCTGTCAGGGCTGAGACACCCATGTTAAGTTGTCTATCTCGCCTTCATTCTTGCTGGATGGGTTCGGAGCCGATCCTCGGCTCCGACTCGGCCAATACTAAAGCTCGAGAGCTAATTCCACCAGCTCGAGGCTCCCCTATATCCCACAATGCTAGGCGGTAACTACTCAGATTTCGTTTGCCGCTTAGCTGACGAGGTGCTTTTCTACCGGCTCTGGCAGGTTAGTGGAAAATATTTTCTATTTTCACAAATCTTTAGACCCCTATTATTTACCTTAGTATAACTTTTAGTTTTAATTCTCTATTTCATTAGATCGACCCTCTTTTGCCCATAATCCCTTCCTTTATTCCCCTTTAACTTTAGGCCTTAGGCCCCTTCCCCTCCTTCTCCTAGTCCTTTAGTGTGACTGGAAATTAATATATATTTTTTTTTCTTAAAGGCCTGTGTGTGTGTGTGTGAGTGTTTCTTACTTAGGCCTTTAGTATGTCTAAGGTCTCCAAGGTCTCAGGCTTCAAGAAGTGTGACTCGTGCTGTCAGAAAATGTCTCTGACAGATAGTCACACTTCTTGTGTGTATTGCCTGGGAACTTTGCACCTGCAGGACTCATGTGCTGTGTGCCATGGTTTCAGCCCTAGAGTCCTGCAGGAACGCAAAAATAAATTGATTTTGAGTGGCTTGTTAAAGCCTGAAGGCCCCCCGACCCAGTCTGTGTCGGGGAAGCCTCCTAAGACTTCCAGACAGTCGGCTCTGGCTTCTGAGCCGTCCTCTGGAAGCATCAAAACGGCTTCGACATCGGCTCCGGCTGGAACCGATGTTTCCAAGCCTCATACTGTTACCTCGGCTCTGGCCTGAGCTGAGGCTGATAAGACTCAGTTGGCTCCGATACTCTTATTGGAGCAACCTTCGAGGTAGAGGTGTAGGTCCCCCTCCATCGGCTCCGTTCACTCAGCACCGGGATACCCTCTTCTTTCGGAACGGAGCCATAGATCGCATTCCTCACCGTCTTCCAGGCTATCTGACCATGATTTACAAAGGGTTGTGAGTAGACTTCTCAAGTCCGAGGCACTGGCCCAAATGCTGCATAGCCCAACTCCAACAGTCAGCGGCTATTTCCGTCCCTCAATGTGTTCCTCCTCCGACTCCTTTGAGCTCGGAGCTGGTGTTCATCGGAGCCATGACTTTCGGCGCATCGGAACCGATACCTTCCTTTTCGGCTCCGTCGTCTGCTCCGATCTCCTCTTTGGAGGGATCTCGGCGCCGAGCTTCCCTCGTCGGCTCTGAGGGGGCAAGTGGCATCGGACTCTTGTCCGACCCCGCTCTCCCTCTCGGGGCTTCGGCTCTGGTGAGTTCGGCTCCGACATCGGCCTCGGAGCCGTCCCTGTCGGTGCTGGGGGGGGTCCTTGTCTCTTCGGAGCGGGGACCTCCGGCCTTGCCCGATAGGGGTGCCTTCGAGGTCATGCGGAGTGTGCTAGAACCAGTGTCTGCCCCACAGTCGGCTCCGTCAGGCCCTCCATCTTCAGTGCCTGCGGTGATTTCTACCCACCCCCTTGCATCAGACCGCAAAAAGCCAACTCCTCAAGTTTCCCCATTGGGAATTTCCTCCTCTTCCGAGGCCTCTCCTGACCCAGTAGGAGAACCCCCCCAGGAAGAGACAGTATAAGAGGAAGCACATTGACTCCCCTGAGTCTATCACCTCTGACACTGACTTAGAGGAATCTGAAGGTTCCCCTCGATCCCCCTCTGAGGATGTCTCCTTTGCTGACATCCTTGAGATCCTGAAACAGAGGGGGAACTGGCCAGCCCTTAACCCTTCAGAGGATGAGTCGGTGTACCTTGAGGCGTTCAGCTCTCGCCCTTCCACCTCCTGGGTGTCCCCTCCCTTTGACCCCCTTATGGAAGTGGTGGCAAGGAAGGCCTGGACGGCCCCTGATTCAGTGGAACCCACCCCGGGGAGGTCGTCAAAGTTTATTACTGCCCCTAAAGATAAAGACTTTTTATCTAAAGGTGTCCCTGTCGATGCCATGGTGGTGGCCACGGCCACTAAGAAGGAGTTAGCCGATCCTTTGGTATCTGTCCATCCTCCTAATAAGGAATCTAGGACCATGGACAGGTATGGTAAGTGGATGTTCTCATCAGCGATCTTTTCGATGCGGTCGCTGAACTACTTATGTCATTTCACTCGTCTCCAGAGAGATTTACTCAAGGATATGGGTGAAGCGATAAAGGATCCAACAGCTGAACGGTTCCAAGACAGAATGAACTCCCAGTTGGCATCCCTGAACTCCATCGTTAACTCCTCCATGCGGCTCATCTCATATACTGCGGATGGGGCGAGTAGAGCTGCAGGCACAGGTGTTGCCTTACGACGTCACGCCTGGATGCGGCTGTGCAACTTTGCGGACCCTTTCAAGGCATCCTTCACCAATTCCCCCTTTGATGGATCATCCTTGTTTGGTCCTCAGGTGAAGGATACATTGACTAGGTGCGAGGTGGAAGGTAAGACTCTCTCTGCCGTGGGAGTCCATTTTTCTACCCCTTCTAGGCCTTATCCCAAAGGTCAGAGGGGAGGGAAAATGTGGTTCCGCAAACAAACCCAGGGAGTCTCATCTGACGCACAAGGTCGATTCCCCTCTAGAGGCAGAGGGGGGAATAACAATAGACGCCGCCCTAGAGGCAGAGGAGGGCCGCAAAACCAGGGTAGCAGAGAAAATTTCTTTGATAAACCCTTTCAGCATCCCTGAGGAGCTGCCCGGCTGTCCACCTTCAGAGGCAGTCGGGGGAAGATTATCCCTGTACCCAAAAGCCTGGCTTTCCCTTACACAAGACAAATGGGTACAGTCGATCATATCCGAGGGTTACAAAATTCCCTTTATTCACATTCCATCCCAACCCAAAGGATCCCTTCCAGACATTCCACCCAGTCTAAGGGAACAAGCAGCACTAGAAATTTCAAAGCTGCTATCAAAAAGAGCTATCCAATCAGTCCCAGCAGACCAACAAGGATCTGGAATCTACTCCAAATTCTTTTTGGTACCAAAAAAAACAGGGGACTGGAGACCCATACTGGATCTCAGCAACTTAAACAAGTATGTAAGAAGAACAAAATTCCGGATGGTCACGCTGCAGTCCATTCTACCCTTCTTGGGTCAGGACAATTGGATGTGCTCGATAGATCTTCAGGACGCGTACTACCATATCAAGATGAACAGACGCTCCAGGAGATTTCTCCACTTCAGGCTGGGAGCCAGTCACTACCAGTTCAGAGCCCTGCCCTTTGGTCTCACTACAGCCCACCCGAGTGTTTACCAAATGCATGGCAGTGGTCACGGCTCACTTGAGGCGTCAAGGATTCCAGTTGTTTCCATATTTAGACGACTGGCTCCTTACTGCCACCACCAGACATCAACTACTTCTATCCAGAGACTTCACTATCCAAACTTGCCAAGATCTAGGCATTTCAATAAATTTCGAAAAGTCTGCTTTGTTGCCTTGTCAGTCTATTACCTTTATAGGCGCCACCTTAGACACACTCAATCTTTCAGCCAGACTTACGGAGCAAAGAGTGTCAGACATCCGCAAGCAAGTTTACCTTCTCTTACAATGCAACAAAGTCAAAGCCAGACTAGTTTTGAAGGTATTAGGACTCATGGCAGCAGCTATCCCCCTTCTCCCCTTAGCTCGCTTCCACATGAGGATCTTCCAATGGATGCTGTTTACTCAATGGTCCATCCAACAGCTCCCGATGTCCCACACCATATTGATAACTCAATCATGCAAGAATCAACTGTCTTGGTGGATCACATCACCTCAGGTTCTCCAAGGAAGACCCTTCACTCATCCCCCCAGTCGCCACGTTGACCACAGACGCCTCCCTGATCGGGTGGGGGGGGGCATTATCAGGGCAGGACAGTCCAGGGCACGTGGCAACCTTTCGAGTGCCACTTGCACATAAATGTCTTAGAGATGAGAGCAGTGCTTTTAGCGTTGCAAGCCCTTCACGACTCTCTTCCCACAGGGACTATTGCAATTCAGACGGACAATATGTCCGTAGTGTGGTACATCAACAAACAAGGCGGAACCAGATCATACCCCTTATGTCGAGAGGCAGTCAGACTTTGGCAATGGGCGATCTCTTCTCAGCGTTTTCTGGTAGCAACGCACATTCCCGGGAAGTCCAACGTGATTGCAGACAAGTTGAGCAGGGCAATTCTCATGCCCCACGAGTGGTCTCTGAAAAAATCAGTACTGGAAGAAGTGTTCCAAAGATGGGGCCAGCCTTGCTGCGATCTTTTTGCTACTCCCCAAAACAGCAAGTGTCACGACTTCTTCACTCCCCGTTTCCAGGCCATCCCACCAGAGACGCTCTAGTCCACGATTGGCCCCGGGGACTTCTGTATGCTTTTCCCCCTTTTCCACTGAGAACTCAACTAATTCAGAAAGCCATCGCTTTGAGAGTGACAGTGATCCTCATTGCCCCTTACTGGCCTCGACAGATATGGTTTCCGTTCCTTCATCGTTACCTTTTGGAGCAGCCTTGGCATCTGGACCCAGTGCCAGATCTGTTGACCCACCAATCGGGCCAGCTGCACCAATCTCTTCATTCTCTCAACCTCACAGCGTGGTTTCTCTGATTCCAACCTTAGCCAGGCTTCCCTTAATATCTTGCTCGGTCCGAGATATCTTGATAGCCTCTCATAAATCTTCTACCCGGAAGATTTATAATAGCAAATGGAAATGCTTCTCCTTTTGGGCAACATCAAAAAATATAGATCCCTTCACTGCACCTATCCAGTCTATTCTAGACTTTCTAGCAGAACTCTTTCATTTAGGCTCTTCTTCATTTACCATTAGAGTTCAACTGGCTGCTATATCTAATTATCATGTAGGTGTCTTGGAGTCTAGCATCATGGCTCACAAGCTCTGCAAAGCCTTTTTAAGGGGCGTTTTTCTTCTCAAACCTCCAATCAAAGATCCCCCACCTCAAATGGGACCTGAACTTGGTGCTGGCATCCTTAATCCTTCCCCCTTTCGAACCAGCGGCTTCATGTTCTCTGAAGTTGCTTTCATGGAAGACACTTTTTCTGGTAGCCATAACTTCAGTGAGAAGGGTATCTGAACTCCATGCTCTGTGCAGTCGTCCTCCTTACTTAGTGTTTCACAAAGATAGGGTATCCCTCTGTACTAATCCATCCTTTTTACCTAAGGTTTCCTCTCAAACAAACCTAAAGCAAATGATTGATCTCCCCGTCTTTTTCCCTAACTATTCCAACAGGTCGGAACAAAAACTACATTTTCTGGATGTTCACCGCCAACTTAGATATTATTTAGACAGGACTAAACAATTCAGAAAATCTGATCAGCTTTTTCTATCGTATGCGGAAGGGAAATTGGGCCTTCCAGTTACTAAAGTATCCCTTTCAAGATGGCTCACCTCTACAATTACCTTCATCTATGAGATCAGACATCAAAAACTACCTTCAAGACCTAGAGCTCATTCAACTAGGGCATTAGCTACATCCGTAGCTTTTCAGGATAGGCTGCCAATAGATTCCATTTGTGCAGCAGCCACTTGGGCTTCTCCTCATACCTTCATTTCACATTACAAATTGGACATGGCCTCCAGAAACCGTGCCAACTTTGGTTCCTCTGTTCTCAAGAGTCTGTTCCAATAGGCCACCCGGGATAAGGTGCTAGGGACGTGGTCCCATCCAGCAAGAATGAAGGCGAGATAGACAACTTAACATTAAGAAGTTATGTACCTACCAAAACGTTCCATGTTAGTTGTCTTCTTCTCGCCTTCTTTCTTGCGTCCCACCCTCCTTCCCCCAAGCCTGGACAGACAGATAGGAATTTATTTTGTGATCTTCCTCTGGAAGTTTTCATTCCCACACGTTTTACCACCTCTATTTCCCCTTTTGTTAGGTCTGGGATACCTTACACTCAGGTTTATTTAGAGGTGGCTTACCTTTCTCCATACTATGGAGACTAGAATTGCTTGGTCTAGCTATCAAACGAGATCTGAGTAGTTACCGCCTAGCATTGTGGGATATAGGGGAGCCTCAAGCCGGTGGAATTGGCTCTCGAGCTTTAGTATTGGCCGAGTTGGAGCCGAGGATCGGCTCCGAACCCATCCAGCAAGAAAGAAGGCGAGATGAAGATAACTAACATGGAACGTTATGGTAGGTACATAGCTTCTTATTTCTGTTGGCGTAAAAACTCTGAAGGACTTGGCACCCAAACCTGTGTGGTCATCTTCATCTGACTAGTGGTTTGGATGCGTGGAAGGTGCACTGAAGCTTTAGAAGCTGGCTGACTGTTGTATTCTGTGTAGGATATAACCCATATAGCTAAGGCTATTGCAGCAGTGATCATTCTAGCATCTAATGTAAGTTTGCATTCACGACTGCACTTTTCCACTTCCATTCTCTTTTTAATGGAAGTACTGGTCCTTTTAGAATTACTGCAGCTCCACCTCATTACATGACAGCTTTTCCAATTCTCCATAGATCCAGATGTGGATCATAGAAAGTTACTAGGCTGATGGCCATAGGGCCCTTACAAGCCTAGTCAAGTTCTACCCTTATTTCCATAATCAGCACCTATTGCCCCTGTCCAAGAGGGACACAGGTGGAACTGCCAGGGTGAATTTACGATTACCCACCCAATTGTTCAAATTGCGTTTGAAGAAGGCCAATGAGGTGCTGTGTTTGAGAAGAAGTGGGACTCTGTTCCAAAGGTGTGGTAACCTCTGGGAGACAAATTTGTCCCTCAAGTAGGTTTTATTAATGTCACATACCAGTTTAGGGTCTTTAGAGCAAATAACCCTTGTACCATTTGACTTACGGAGATGCAGCATTTCCAGTATAGCAGGGTCAGAGATTGCCTCTGAGTAGTCTGCATGAAACAGAATAAAGTGACAGTGATTTCAGACAATCCACATAGGACAGATACTGAAGACTAGAATTTCCCTTGTGTGGAACCTTTGTGGTCTCTCCAATTACTGCAGGTGCTTGGAGAAGGCACATACAAAGGGGCATTGTACTCAATTATTGGCCTGATGAGGGAAGAGTACAGGGAGGTTATAACTTCTTTGTTTCTGGAGTCAGTGCTGTTACTTATGAGGTGAGCAATATAGAATGTCCTTCTTATCGCTGTGGAGACATCATGGTGGTCAAAGGTGAGGTTGCTGTCAACCTGTGTGCCCAGGTCTCTCACCACTAAGTGCTTAAGGTGTTGCTGTTGATGTGGTGTCTAGCAGGAATATCGCCCTTACCAAAAGGGATGCTAATACATTTTTTTACATTGAGTTTAAGGCCATGACTTTGGCATTAATCATTTGTTTGTGTAAGACTCTTCTGTAGGATGTCGACATCATTTGGAGATTCTGTGACCACTCCCACTTTGCAGTCATCAGCAAATGTTGTCAGCTTCAGACCTTTAGTTTTTGCTTGTACTTTGGAGAAGTAGATTCCAAACAGTAGAGGTCCCAGGACTGATCCCTGTGGAACACCAGTGGTTACAGGTCTTCTGTTGGAGGTGGATTCCCCTAATTTGACTATATGGGTTCTATCAGTGACCAGTTAACATCCCATCTTAACAATGTAAGGGTTGATACCTGGCTGGGTGAGTTTGTCAATAATGCCTGAATGGGGAATAGTGTCAAATGCCTTGGCCAAGTGTAGGTAGGTTGTATGCACAGATTTCCCCTCATCCGTGGCCTTGATGACTGTCTCAAAGAAGTCCACCAGGTTTAACAGGCATGATCTCCCTTTGACAAATGCAAACTGAATTGGGTCAAGTGTTTGAAGATTACCTATATCTTTGTTGATAAGGTCCATGATGATTTGCTCCATGGCCTTGCAGATAAGGTTAGTCAGGCTAATAGGTCTGTAGTTCCCAGGGTTAGTGGAAGCACCACCTTTGTGCAAGGGAATAAAGGCGACCATTTTCCAATCAGTTGAGACAAAGCCGGAGCTTAGACTATGATTGAAAAAGTACCCAGTGGTGTTGCTAATTCTTGTTGGAACCCATGTAGGATGCAGTCTTTGATGATATCAGGTCCCATAGATGTGTTTCTGGCCTTAGAGTGGGCGTTAACAACCTGCAGTTAGGGAGGTGACAGGTGGCAGGGATGTCATGGGGTATGGGTGGCGGGGACAGGGGAGTGAAGTTTTCACAGAACCTGTCGACCAACAGGTTACCTATGTTCACAGGCTCAGTATATGTGGTATCATTAACTACCAGTTTGGTACAAATCGGGGCCTTTCGTTTTAGGTTACGGATGTAACTAAAGAATGCCTTATGGTTTTTAGTTGAGGAGGCTAATCTGGATTCATAGTTTGCTTTGCAGGACTTCACAAGAAGTCTTATTTGCTTGTTTAAATAAATATGGGAGTGTTTCCAGTTTAGGGCTCACTCCCTCTTACTCTTAGACAGCAATTTCTTCCTCTTATTGTAATGCCTGATGTGATGTTGTCCTATCTTGCCTTCATTATTGTACTGGTTGGGTTCGGAAACGATCCTCGGTTCTGAGTCAGGCTTGTACAAAGCTCGAGGTCTTCAGTTCCAGTTAAAATCAGGTTGTAGAGTTCACTTCTCAGTTATAGTGCTTCTTTATTTGTTGTTTTCTTAAAGTCATCACAGTATTTACAGAGTTCAATTTTATGCCTTGAATTCTGCTCTACCCAACAGGCATAGTAACTCCATTAGCCCTCAGTGTAAACCAAACTTCAGTTTACTTCTCGGCATAAAGTAACACTGCTCTTCTCCTTCAGGGTTCAGTGCAGTGTAACACTCGTGTTCCTTCTTCATGTTTATAGACAGCTACTTTACACGCACGCACACAACTTCCCTGAGACTCCTCCAAAGATTGTCTCTACCCAAAGGCCTTGGATCTGGAGTCTGACACTTTTTTTAACACCTTTATTGAATTATCACTTAAAACATATACAAATATACATTTATGTAAAAGAAAGCAAATTATATTAACATGTTCCTAGTTGCAAACATTGTACATCACATATGATATCCTTCCTTATCACTGTTGCAGTATTCTTCCCCTAAGGGATATCCTGCCAAGGATAGCCCAACATCTGGCCAGCATACCAAAGCCTTCCGCTCTTGTAGGTGCTGCACATCACACGTACACTCCCCACACAAGACGTAGGGCATAAACTTGACATATGAAGGCAAACACTCAGAACAACTTTACCGACAGTCCAAAGTTGATTGTCATACGTTTGTCTGAACCGCCCTTCTACTGTGCTGGTTACCAAGTCATTTTTTATATAAGTGCCCCTTTGGGGTTTCTTCTCTTCTGTTTTACAGTTGTATGGTAGTATGTTCATGTCATCCAGAAAGGGAAAGTGTCAGTGTGGGAAGCAGATTCCCCATAAAGACTGTCACGATCAATGTCTTTTTTTTGCTTGGGTGATTCTCATGATCTCACACACAGTGCTCTATCTGCCAGGCATTTGTGCCTGAGACCCTACGTAGTTGTCTCTCCTCCTTGTCCATGTATATTGAGAACCAATGACTTAAGCTGTTGACTCAAGGTGGTGTGGCAAAATCCTTCAGTCCTGTGGGCCAGCCATCTGCCAAGAAGAAGGCCAAAAAAGTTAGGCCCAATCCGGTTGCTGTCCAGCCTCCCCCAATGCCTGTCTAGTGGCTAGTGAAAGCCCTGAAGACTGTTCAGTGCTACTTTGAATTCCTCTGCAGCGGCCCCGTCAGAGGCCTGCATAGATCCGAATTCTCACATGTCCTCTGAGGCTTTTCCAACATCTGCACCTGATGTTGAGGTGGCACCTCGGCTGATAATATCCAAGGGACCTAGGTGGATTTCTCAGATTTTGGTGAGGGAGGAAATTCCTACCCCCATTATTGAGTTGCGTCAAGGATCTGACCCTCCAAGGGTTTTTCGGGTGCACATCCCGCAGAAAAAGAAACAGAAAACTAAGTACATTTCCCCTATTAAGGATCCCCAATAGTTTGTTTAATACTTTAATGGCCTCGAAGCCTCCTCAAGGGATGTCTATTCCTACACCCCCCAGTCTTCCACTCTTGTTAAGAAGCCTAGGAAACTGTATTACTGTAATGAGGATTTGCATTCTGGGGATGAATCTCTGGCTTATTCTTCTCAGATTCCTTCTCCCCTGGACTGTGGTTCAGAAGAAGAGAATTCTTTGAGCCCAAACTCCCTCTTGGAAAAGTTGTCCTTTGGGGATACAGTTGTTCACATGATGGACTACTTTAAATGTGACTGTTCCCAGGTCTCTGATTTTCAAAAGAGGTACTATGAGCTTCTACAAGTGGAGTCTCATAAACCATCAGCTCCCCCTTATGTTCTGGCTGCCCTTTTAGATAGGTTTTCAACAGTCTCTGTACCCCTGACTCTCAGCCTCCTGTTCCAAAGAAGCTTGATAGGTTCTACAAGGTGCCTGAGGACTGCAAATTCCTTTATAAATGTCATTCTGCTGATCCTTCTGTGATATCAGTTTCTTTTGAAACTCTAAGTTGTTGCCCTCTGCTAAGCTCCTTCCTTCTGATAAGTGTAGTCGAGTTATGGAAAGGTTGGGCATGAAAGTTTATATGGCTGCCACTTTGTCTTTTAGGACCACTAACTACCAGACTCACATGAGCAGGTATGTTTGACCCTCTTTTCTCAAGTTTCTAAGATCATATCTGACCTTCCTGATTCTGAAGGGGAGGCTTCTGCCCTTTTTGTTAGGGTCCACTTTTCAAGTTGCCTGTCACTCAATAAAATGCAGCTATGATGCAGCTGATCATTTTCCAGGGCTTCTGCCTTTGGTTCAGTGATGAGGCGTTATTCCTGGCTATGTCTTCAGGCTTTGCCTGTTGATATCAAGGTCAAGTTTTGGATGCACCTCTGGATAGCAAAAGTCTTTTGGGGACTGCTGCTGCTGATTTATTTAAGTCCCTTCAGGATAAGCGTAAGTCCTTTCAAGATCTTAAGCATGTTTTTCTCCCTTACTTTCAAGTTTCAGAGAAGCTATCCTTCCAAGTCTGCCTTTGTTTGTAAACAGACATGCCCTCTCCTAAGTGTAAGAAGGGTTCTAGGCGTGTTCCTCCTGCTAAGTCTACTCGGACTTCTTCCTCCCCAAAACCTTATTTTCAGGGTAAGACTGGCCTTCCCTCTCCTTCAGGACCTTGTCTCTCCCAACCTGGCATTGGATCACCTCAGATTCTTGGGTTCTATCATTTATCCATAGGGGATATTACATGGTTTGGCAGTCCCTTCCTCTCTAGGCCTTCTTCATTCTAGCCTCTCCATTTTCCAGTGGGTCTGCAGTCTCTCTTGGATTAGGGCTCCATTCAGGTTGTTCCTCCCACTCAGGCGGGGAAGGGGTTTTACTCCAGAATGTTTTTGGTTCCCCGGTAGGAGGGTGCATGGAGACCAGTTATGTATCTCTTTCTTCTCAACACCTTTCTCAAGATCCCTTCTTTTCAGATGTTGTCCCTTTAAACTTTGTTTCTTGTTTTGCTTCCCCAGGCCTTTCTGGTGTCTATGCATATCAAGAATACATACCTTCACATCCCCATTTGTCCTCTGTTCATAAAATTTTTATATTTCTCTGTTTTTCCTTGCATTTTCACTTTTCTGCTTTGCCCTTTGACTTTTCTACTGCTCCAAGGGTATTCACCCAATATCTTATTCCTGTCATTGCCTTTTTCAGGCTTTGAGGTGTACAGATTTTTCCCTGTTTAGATGAACTTATCCAGAAGTCTGTTACAGGATCTCCAATTTACCACTTTTCTTTTGCACATTCTGGGGTTCACCATAAACTTCCAGAAATCAATTCTGACACCTACCCAGTATCATGTTTTCCTTTGGTGCAAGTTTTAGAGCGTTCTCATGCTGGCATCTCTTTCTGTCTTTAAGGTTCTGTCCCTGATGACTCTTTTCCAGTCTCCTCTTCCTCTGTCCTCTGTCATGGCCAGAAAATTTCTCAAGGTCCTGGGATTCATGGCATCCACCATTCTCATGCTCTGTCTCGCCACCAGGCTCCATATATGGAAATGTCAGTGGTACTTCAGTCGGGTCTTTATTACAATAGTGAAGAGGCATTTAATCAAACACCTCTTCGCCAACACATATAGAGCGAATGCTCAGAACACCAATTTCTTTCCCTGGGAAAGAAATTGCCTGGCCTTCCCCATGTGTTTGCCCCTTTCCCCACTGTACTGCGTTCTCGGAGTTGGTATATTTAGTTAGGGGGGGTGTGGGGGGCAGAGCCCCCCACATTGTAATGTTTGAAAGTGTGTGTGTTAGTACTACCGATTTCTTTCCCATGGAAAGAAATCGGTGTTCTGAGCATTTGCACTTTACTGCGTTCGCTCTAAATGTGTCGGCGAAGAGGCGTTCGATTAAATGCCTCTTCGCTATTGTAATATAGACCCCTTCAGTCGGCGTGGCTCCAGCATTGACACCCCCTGGAGTTCCCTATCCCTTTGCTTCCTTGCCACAAGATCAAGCTTCAGTGGTGGATTTGTCATCTCTCTCTCTGTCTCTCTCTCAATCTGGGGATTCCTTATCATGCTCCAGTTTCTGCTCAGGAGCTTTTCACAGATGCCACAGACATGAGGTGGGGTACCTCATGTGGCCACTTCCTAAAGGCCCATGGTCTCTGTCCTCCTCATCAGTGGTCAGATCTTATAATATAAAAGAGATAATGATTACTTTTTTCTCTACAAGCTTTTCATTCCCTATTTCTTCCGTGGTCCCTCAAAATTTTCAACAATTCCACAGTGATGTGGAATGTCAACAAGTAGGGGGCACAAGATGCTATCTCTTTTACAGACTTGCTGTTCAGGTGTGGGATCTATCTGCCCAGCATCAAGTGACTCTTCAGGCAGTTTGCATTCCTTTTGAGCACAGTCTAGTGGCAGATTATTTCAACAGATTCAGAACACAAGCTCATGAATGGATGCTAAACAGAGATGTGTTCCTGGACACTGTCCATAAGTGGTGTATTCCTCAGGTAGATCACTTTGCCTCCCTTGTGAACAGACAACTTCCTCTATTCTGTTCGCGTCCCAAGTCATCTGGCTTGGAAAATGGATGCCCTGTCTTTTCCTTGGAAGGGGATGTTTCTGTACACTTCCCCCCTTCCTCTGTTATTACAGGTTCTGCACAAAATCAGGCAGGACTCCCCAAAAATCTTGCTGGTGACTCCCTTTTGGCCCAGACAGCATTGGTTCCATCTTCTCTCTCACTTGGCCAGGGGGCAGTTACCACAATTTACCTCCGGTTGGATCTTCTTACACAAGACAAGGGGTCTCTTGTCCATCCTTACTTGTCAACTCTTCAACTGACGCTGTGAGTGATAGGGTTTTGATCCCTTCTAGGCATCTGTTTTCTGAGGAAGTTCTTCAAGTTCTATAGGAGACCAGGAAAACCACTACCAGAAAATCCTATCTGTAAAAATGGAAAAGATTTTCTGTCTGGTGCCTCTCTCACTATCCGGATCTCGTGTCTGTGGGGGTGCCTTATTTGTGTGATCTGCTCCATGCTGGGTTGGCATATTCCTCAGTTAAAGCTCACCTGTCAGCGATCTCTGTTTGTCTGCCCTCTGTCCTTTAGGTTTGAGGTCTAGCAATCTCCTTTTGAGCCTGCTTCTTCAGCTTTCTTACAGCTTTGTACTTTGAAGACTGTTCTTTTGGCTCTTACTTCTGCCAAGAGAGTGTCTGAACTTCCGGCCATCATGGCTATTTCCTTTTTTAGTTTTTCATAGAGACAGAGTAGCTGTTTGCACTAATCCTTCTTTTATGCCCAGGGTGGTCACTGAGTTGTCAACTGATCACTCTATTCATCTTCCTTCTTTTTTCCTTCTCCACATTCTGCCAGTGAGAAGGTTCTTCACACCTTGGATGTGCATACACAGCTCGGGTATTAGTTAGATAAAACTAAAGTTATTCACAAATCTGAGTAACTTTTTGTTTCTTTTCATCCCAGGACTGTGTGCTTGGATGTTTCTAAGCAAACCATCTCTTCTTGGATTTCTAAGGCCATTTTCTTTTGTTATTCTATTCATGGCAAATGTCTTTCCTCTTCTGTAAAGTCATATTCTTTTAGGGCAGTTGCCACCTCTGGTGTTTTTTTTTCAAGGGTGTGGATAACAGTTCCATCCCTGAGGCTGCTACTTGGTCCTCTGTTCATACTTTCACTAAAAGGTACAAGTGGATATTTGGTTCCTCTGTCCTGACTTTTGCCCTGTGTTTTAGTTGCCCTCCTGGCCCTTCTCCCTTCTTTATTTTTACTTCTGGATGCACATGGTCCTGTTGGTCCCTGACTGTATTCTGTTCCTCCTGTTGTTTCATAGGTTCATACGTTGGTACTAGGCTATCAGCCCTTGGGCCTATACAAGCCTAGCCATAACAATTCCCTGGCTATTTCTTGCACGGGGAGCATACATGTCATGTGTGGCACCTATGAAAACTGAAGGCTTTGGCATACTATCCAGATATTGGACTATCCTTGGCTGTAGAAGCCTTAGGTGAAGAATACTACAACAGTGAAGAGAAGGACAAGTAGTGTTATAGTAAGATTTTACACAACTGTACTTTTTTGTGTAACTATAATCAATCCAGCGTTATATAAATTGCTCAATTCCTGCGTTTCCTTAAATTTCACACCTCCTCCAAAACATTCTTCTGCATGTATTGCTCCCACAATTTCCATTTGTCTTATGTAATTTGCTCCTAATCTTTTATAAAGATCCGATTTCCAGTTCTTTTATCTGTGTTGCTGTATTCAATACTTCAGATACATTTGGTTTAGACTTTGATTTCCATTTTCTAGTAATTGCTTTTGTGGGAGCCACCAGAATTAAACTTATCAGGGCCTCACTGTGTCTAAGCAATTCAGATCCTGTATCCCAACTCAAAAGAATCATTTCCTTAGTTACACTTATTTGCTCATCCAGTGTTTCTGACGGAGTACTCTGTAGAGAAAGTTTGTCAACTCATTACTGTCCAAAAGTATATATAACCAGTTACCTCTTTCTTTGCCATCACACCTCCAACATTTGCTATGTACCTGAAGGAAAATTCTTAGAAGTCTACTTGAGGTATAAAAATACCTATGCAAACACTTCCAAGCAAAAATTCTAAACCTTCTGAACTTTGCTGCATACTTGGGAGCCATACACATGTCCTTCCGTTGTTCCTTTGTAAATTGTTTTTCCAGTCTGTCTTCCCAATCTTTTCTGACTTCCTGTGATTGATTCCTAAGGTTATTGTGCAATATTTTTTATGACCTACTAAGTTTCCTTTTTTTAACTGCAGTTTATGTTCTAGAGTCAAGTAAAAACTGTCCAAGAGCAAGTCTTTCTCTTAGGGTTCCCCTATCCCTTTCTCTTTGCCTATACTCTGATATCTAGCCTGCAGTCCAGATGTCATCCTGGGCTAGTCCCATTACATTTGCTCTAGAAAGTATGGTGGCTTCACTTTATATTGGAATCCAGTTGAGTAGTTTTTAGAAAGGGATAGTAAGCTAGTAGACATTCATGTATCACTGTTGCAGTCATCACATTTGGGTTATCCCTGCCAGGGTAGCCCTCGACTGGCCCGAATACCAGAGGCTTAGTATTTCTGCGTTGGTTACTGTTGCTTCAGGACTGATGTCAGGTCACAGTAGTATAAAGTAAGGCAGCCAACACCATTACATCAGTCTTTTTTGCGGCGGAGCCAGAAGCAGTTTGCATGAGTGCCGGTCGGCCGCTACCTGAGTTTCGTCTTCTGAATTGAAGCTGAAGTCTTCTAAAGCTAAGTACCCTGTTGTGGATCCTTTTTTTCTTGCACTAACCGATGTCAGAAAAAGTTAACAATCGTCTCGACTGCGGAAAGCAAATACCACACCAAGACTTTCATTCTTACTGTGTCACTTGCTTAGGCCCAGATCACGACGTCTCCCGCTGTCGCTTCTGTGCTTTGTTCAACACCAGAACTATACATCTTTGTGCCCTTATTGTAGCTAGATATTTTCACTTACAGTCCTTAAATTCCCATATGGCTTTGGTAAGCCATTCAACAGCAGATCTTCCAAAAAAATGTAAAGATAAAGACAGAGGCAGACCGCACAGGTCCAAACCTACCGACAACGCTTCCGTTAAGCTAGTCATCACTAGTGATGCACTTTTGCAGCCCCTGATGCCCGCTTCTGTAGGTTTGCAGGCTTCTACCGAGAACCTTTAGAGTCCAGTATGCAGCAAAACTCTTCTTCAACTAAGGATCCTGCAGTTCTCTCTCCCTTGGATGGGTCCAGAGCCACTGAGCAGACACCGGCTTCAAGGAAGTCCTTTGCACTACCGATTCATGACACAAACCGACGACTTTTTTCTGTTTACCGTTCTTTCGAAAACTGCAGATTTCTTGGGCTCAGCGTACGAACCACACCCAAGAAACCGATGACCCAATCTCAGGCACCTGCTTCCTTGCCTCAGTCTCAAATGCTTAAAATGGTGAAAGACCTTATCATGCTGATCAGGGGAAGCCACGTTATCCCTTCCAAAAGAAAAAGAGATCTGTCCCCTGTAGTTTTGTCTGACTCACACAAATTTCTTTTTAAAAATCCTACTGCTGACCCTAAGGTAATTTCTCAAGGGCACTAAAGGAATTAAACCACCCTCTGCTAAGAATCCCAGCCCGTCAGATAGGGATTCCCGAGCACTAGACAGATGGAGTAAAAAAGTATACACCTCTGCTACTCTTGCTATCAGAGCACTATTGCCAGTTCCATATGCTAAAATTTCAGCAACATACGCTGGAACTCCTCAAACAAAAAATGTCTTCCTTTTCTGCTTGTGCAGAATCTAAAGAGTTAATGCATTCTGCCAGTCAAGTAACTAAACACACCTTGCACTGTGATTTTGACACCCTAGAAGCTTCTTGCAGGGCAGCAGTCACTGGATGTTCATCGTGTTTCACTGTTGCAGTCATGACAGTAGGGTTCTCCCCTGCCGGCAGGCAGTCTTCGGTCGGCCAGAATCCCAAATTCTGGATCCGGCGTCGGCTGTTCAGCCATGCTCCCTGAAGTCAGAGTGCCAGGAGTACAAAGCTGACAACCGAAGCCATGTTCTCCAGTCTTTCTTGCCGTGCGGTGATAGCAGTTCGCAAGTGCCGGTCGGCTGACTCCTGACAATTTTTTATAAAAGTACTTCAGTCCGAAGACTTTCTTCTCCAACTCAAAAGCTAAGTAACCCCGTTGGGGAAACTTTTTTCTTGCTCCAGTCCGATGTCAGAAAAAGTTAATAATTGTATTTCATGTGGGAAGCAAATACCTCATAAGGATTTTCATTCTTACTGTATTCCTTGCTTAGGCCCTGACCATGACGTAGCTAGTTGTCGGTTTTGTGCTAGATTCAATCAACGTACGATTAAACGAAGGTACGATTTTGCATTTCATTACTTCAGTAGGCGTTTTAATTATAAAATGTCGGATACAGTTCCGGCTACCGGAGTTCACAAACGACGCAAGGATAAAGACAGGCCTCCGAGGTCCAAATCAGACTATGTTGTACAAGCAGAGCCAGCTTCAGGTTCAGCCGTCGTCAGTGAGGCGCTTTTGCAGCCCCTGTCGTCGGCAATTTCGGAACCGATGGCCGAAACGGACTCCCACAAGGAGCCAACTAGGCCTTTGAATATTTCTGTTGCAGGACCTTCGGACAATGCTCCTTCGGATGGGTCCGGAGCCGCTGTGCAGGTACCGGCTTCCGAAGGGGTTTTCAGGCCTACTCAGCTTCTAATAAAGCCAAAGACAAAGGCAAAGACTCCTTCCAAATCAAAGACTGCAGCCCAGGCCTCTTCTGATCCAGCACCCAAGTCTCAGAAACAGTTACTTAAGATGGCGGAGGACTTGCTTACTATGATTAGGGGTTCACATCCCCCTCCAAGATAAAAGGCCAAGGCAGGAAGTTTATTATGACTCCTCTGATCAGGCTTCTGTTTCTTCAGTTGTTTCTTCTGACCAGGAATATTCTTTCCCTCCTTATGATGATTCTGATGCTGAGGAATCCATTCCTTCATCTTCTCCCCCTGAGGATTTCTCTTTTGGAGAAACTTTGCATGAAATGAGGGAACATTTTCACTGGGAAGGACAGGAGTACTAGGAATCTAAGAAAAGACTAAGGGATTTTCTTCTTCTTCCCCAACATAGACCCCTGGCTATTCCTCCTATTTTGGATATTGTGGATGATGCTTTTTCGGAGGCTAACGTAACTCCTGACTCTTTTCCTCCAGCTCCTGTTAAGCCAGACAGATGATATAGGGTTCCTGATTCCCACCAGTTTTTATACAAGAATCTTATTGCTGACCCTGAAACCATTTCTCAGGGTCCTAAGGGGGCTAAGGCCGCTTCTGCTAAAAAACCCATTCCCACTGAGAAGGATTCCAGATCTTTAGAAAGATGGGGCAAAAAAGTGTACACTTCTGCTACTTTATCTATTAGGGCTTTAAACTGTCAGTTTCATATGCTAAAATACCAGCAATTTCTCCCGTCTGTTTTAAAACAAAAGCCGACTTCCATTTCCGCCTGTGCAGGTGATAAGGAATTATATGACTTAATGCATGCTACTGAACAAGTTGGGAAGCATGGTTTACACTGTGGATTTGATGCCTTGGAGGCTTCTTGTAGGGCTGCTGCCTCTGGCACAGTCATTAGAAGGCATGCATGGTTAAAGGAACAAAATTTGCCAGATCAAATAAAAGCTAAATTATTGGATGCTCCTGTTCAGCATAATGTTTTGTTTGGATCTAAAGCTGAAGAGGTGATTAAGAAGATGGAGGACAAGGCAAAATCTATGCAAACAGTTAAAGATTTCTTACAAGTACAGCCACCCAGATTTAGTAGGAATTGGCCTACAAAAAATTGGTCCTTTCCCAATTCAGACAGGCCTCAGAGGGGTAGATACAGACGCTCCCAAGGAAGGCCTCAAACGCAAGCCTCTTATAGACCAAGACAGTGGACTGCTTCCACCCCTAGGGGAGGAGAGGACAGGTCGCAAGCTCATAGAAAACAGACTCAATTGACTCCCTCTGTTGGGCTGCAGGAACTTCTTGCCTGGAAGCCCCTCTCGGAGGAAAACTTTCTCTTTTTCACCTAAATTGGACTCATATAACCCAAGACAAGTGGGTTCTGAATATGGTTTCAAGAGGTTACAAATTCCATTTTCATACCCTACCAAGACCAAGCGGATGGCCAGACCTTCCAAAACATCAGTGGTTAGAGGCTTTAAACCAGGTGGAAGCTCTCTTGGCTATGAAAGCCATAGAACTAGTTCCACTTTCAGAGATGGGACAAGGTTTTTACTCAAGGCTCTTTCTAGTCCCCGGGAAGCAAAATTCATGGAGACCCATTCTGGATCTGTCAGTCTTGAACACTTTTCTCGAGATACCAAAATTCAAGATGCCTACTCTACAGCAGCTACTTCCAATGCTGACCAAAAATGCATGGATGGTAACTTTGGATTTAAAGGAGGCATATTTACACATTCCCATCAGGCAGGAATGCAGAAAATACCTCAGGTTCAAGGCCGGATCGAGGCACTATCAATTCTCTGCGCTGCCCTTTGGATTGTCTGTGTCGCCCAGGGTCTTCACCAAATGCCTGGCTCCAGTAGTAGCTTATTGCAGACTCAAGGGAATTCAAATTTACCCTTATCTGGACGACTGTCTTATTCAGGCAGACAGCAAGGATGTCTTACTCCAGCATCTAGAGTTTGTTCAGAATCTTCTCAAGTTCCTGGGATTTACTGTAAACATAAAAAAGTCAAATTTGACACCCTCACAACAGATAATTTTTCTGGGTGCTTCTCTAAACACAACAACCCAGATGGCATTTTTGACACACGAAAAACAACTACAGCTGGCTTCAACTTTCAAAACCTTGGCAACATTAACTCAGCTATCTGCAAGGAAATTCCTGCAGGCTTTGGGTTACATGGCCTCCTGCATCCTTCTCGTACCATATGCTAGACTACATATGAGGAAAATACAGTGGTACCTAAAAAGTGTATGGTCTCAGCATTGCCACAGTTTAGACATACAGATCCCCGTCCTGCCTTGTCTTCAAAAGGAATTCCTTTGGTGGTCCAAGGCATGTACTCTAAACAAAGGAACACCCTTCTGTCTGCCTCCTGCCACTCAGATACTAACCACGGACGCCTCAGATTATGCATGGGGAGCCCATTTTCAGGGCAACTGTCTGCAGGGCCTTTGGACAAAGGATCAGAAACACCTGCATATCAATTTAAAGGAAATGTTAGCCATTCAGAAAGCTCTATTGGCCTTCAGGAATCTTCTACAACCAGGGCAACTACTGATACGGACAGACAACACCACAGTTATGTGGTACATAAACAAGCAAAGGGGATCTCATTCCTATCCCCTTTGCAGACTAGCCATGAATCTTTAGAACACAGCTCTAGCTTGCAAACTGGACCTTCAAGCTCAGTTTCTACCAGGGAAGCAAAACTTCCTGGCAGACAGTCTGAGCAGAAACGTATCGGACCCACACGAATGGATGCTGGACACCGAAATATTCAAGATGATTACAGCAGTCTGGGGATGTCCTCACATAGACCTCTTTGCATCCCATCTCAATCATCAACTACAGATTTTTTGCACCAGGACTTTCCACAAACTAGCTTGGAAAGTGGATGCACTATCATTCAGTTGGAGAAACCTCTCTGGGTATGCCTTTCCGCCTCTTCCTCTTCTTCCACGGGTATTATTAAAGATCAAACAGGACAAGCCCAAGATGATAATCTTGTTGGCCCCAAATTGGCCTCGACGGTTTTGGTACCCAACACTGAAAAACCTTTGTCTGGAGCCCCCTTGGGTTTTACCACAGACTCCGAACCTTCTGTCCCAACACCAGGGTCAGGTTCTGCACTCCCATGTCCAAACTCTCAGCCTGGTGGCCTGGTTAATCCAGGGTCTTTGATTCATTCTCTCCTACCCAAGCAGGTTATGGATGTCATTTTAGAAGCCAGACGTCCTGACACTAGAAAATCTTATGCAGGAAAATGGAAAAGATTTTGTTCCTGGATGCAGGCTCAGGATTCTGATCCTCTTATTCCTAACATTCCTCTGATTTTACTTTACCTGACAGACCTCTTACATAAGGATCTCTCTTTCTCTTCCATAAAGATACATGCCTCTGCTATTTTTGCTCATTATAATACAGACCCTCCAATCTTTTCCCACCAGCTCATGAGACAGTTTCTCAGAGGAACTAAGAACTTAAGGCCCCCTAGATCTCCTCCCATTCCTGCTTGGGATCTCAACTATGTTTTGGAAAAACTCACCTTACCTCATTTTGAGCCTGCTGCCACATCTGACATCAAGTTTTTATCTTGGAAGACAGCTATCCTGTTAGCTCTGACCTCTGCCAGGAGAGTTTCGGAGTTGCAAGCTCTCATGGCTGTGGAACCTTACATTATTTTTCATCAAGACAGGGTGTCTTTAAGGACTAATCCTACTTTCATGCCTAAGGTGATTTCCAAAGTGGCTTTAAATCAGACTATTCACTTGCCAATTTTTTCCCCCACTCCTCATAATAAGGGGGAAAGGATCTTGCATTCCTTGGATGTACACAGACAACTACGTTTTTACCTGGACAGAACCAAGGACATCAGGAAATCAGAACAATTGTTTGTTTCTTATGCTTCAAGTTCCCAAGGTAAAGCTATTTCAAAACAGACCATTTCCAAATGGATTGCTCATGGAATCAGATTTTGCTACTCACACCATGGAAAGCAAATCCCAGGGACTATAAGGACTCACTCTACCAGAGCTGCTGCCACTTCAGCTGCCTTCCTCAGAGGAGTTCCTACCAAGGACATTTTGGAAGCTGCAACTTGGAGTTCAGTGCATACTTTTTCTAAGCACTACAATCTACCTCTTTACTCTAAGTCTAGGGCAGGCTTTGCTTCTGCAGTCTTGCAGGGCCTTTTAGCCGCCCCCTCTACTTTATGACCACCTCCCTTTTATTCTGCTTTGGGATTCAACCCTACAGTTATGACTGCAGCAGTGAAACACGATGAACATAGTACAGTTGTGTACACTTACCATAAATGTAGATGTTCGAGTGTCTTCACTGTTGCAGTCTGGGTTTCCCTCCCTCCTGTCCCCTCTTATTTTTTCTTTTGTGTGGTTCCTTTTCTCACCCTTCTTCTGAGGTGTATTTGCAAAGGGTATGGGATCTTACTCATTTTGGAACTCCTGACATCTGGAGCAAGAAAAACTGGAGAACATGGCGTCGGTTCTCATCTTTGTACTCCTGGCGCTCTGACGTCAGGGAGCATGGCTGAACAGCCGACGCGGGACCCAGACTTTGGGATTCTGGCCGACCGAGGACTGCCTGCCGGCAGGGGAGAACCCTACAGCCATGACTGCAACAGTGAAGACACTCGAACATCTACATTTATGGTAAGTGTACACAACTGTACTTTCTGTCCTTAGAAGACATGCATGGCTTAAGGAACAGCCCTTGCCAGACCATGTTAAATCTAAATTGCTGGATGCCCCATTGCACAAAGACAACTTATTTGGCACTAAGGCTGAAGAGGTCTTAAAAAAGATGGAGGAAAAATAAAAATCTATGCAGACAGTTAAGGACTTCTGACAGGTTCCGCCACCCAGGTTCCGCAGGCATTGTCCCTCCAAGCACTGGTCCTTTCCTGCTCCCACCAGGTCAGTTCAGCCCAGACCCCATGGAAGCAGACCCCCCCCCCAGACAGCAGCCACAGGGAATGCAGAGATCTAAACAGTGGACTTCCTCCATTTCAAAAACAGGGATTTCTAAGCCACCCCTTATGGTAAGAACTCACAATGACTCTCCTGCCCCAGCACCTCCCTCTGCCCACCTTCACTTACCCCTAGGAAGAAAACTCTCCTTTCACGCAAGCACCTGGGCCACCATTACCAACGACCACTGGGTTCTCAATATGTTGTCCCAGGGATACATATTTTCTTTCCACACCCTTCCAACTCCAAAAAGGTTCACAGATCTACCTCCAAACCAATGGGCAGAGGCGCAAAAGCAAGTCCTTTACCTGCTCTCTCTGAGGGCAATAGAGCACGTTTCTGCAGAACAGAAAGGCCAAGGTTTCTACTCCAGACTTTTTCTGGTACCCAGAAAAGAGGGCACCTGGCACCTCATCCTCGAGCTATCCATTCAAAACACCTTCCTGGTGATACCAAAATTCAAAATGGTCATCCTTCAACAGTTGCTACCCATGCTCTCCAAAGATGCTTGGCTAGCCACCCTAGACCTAAAAGAGGCCTACCTACACATTCCTATCAGGTAATCATGCAGGAAATGTCTACATTTCAGGGCAGGATCTCTGCACTTCCCTTTGACTTATCTACTGCTCCCAGAGTTTTCACAAAATTTCTGGCTCCGTCCATTGCCTTTGCAGAGAAAGGAATATCCAGATTTACCCATACTTAGATGACTGCCTAATTCAGACAGACAGCCAGGAAAAGCTACTCAAGCACCTGGCCTTTGTAAAGTCCCTACTAACCTCCCTTGGGTACACAGTTAATGAGAAGAAATCCAAATAGGTACCCACCCAAAGGATTATATTCCTGGGAGAAAGCCTGGACACAGCATCCCAGATGGCATTTCGTACAACAGAAAAGCAAACTTTCCTGACAGCCTACTTCTCTCAACTAGCCACCAGACCCCAGTTATCTGCAAGGAAAATCCTGCAAGCTTTGGGGGTTCATGGCATCTTGCATTCTACTCATTCCATATGCCAGACTGCATATGAGGAAACTTCAGTGGTACCTAAAAAGCGTTTGGTGTCAACACCATAAAGACCTGGAAAATCTTCTACCCATGATACCTTGCCTCAGAAAAGTTTTCATTTGGTGGGCAATAGCATGCTCCCACAGCAAGGGGCTACCTCTCTCACCACAGATGCATCAGACTATGCCTGGGGTGCACACCTGGATGGCAGGTGCATACAGGGCCAATGGAGCCTGCAGCAAATCCATCTGCACATCAGCCAAAAAGAGATGATAGCTGTCCAGCACACCTTGGCAGCTTTCAAGCTCTTTATCTTCCCAGGGGCTCTCCTGATCAAAGCAGACAACACCACTGTGATGTGGTATATCAGCAAGCAGGGAGGGACTCACTCCTACCCTCTATGCACGCTGGCCATGACCCTTTGGCACACAGCCGCTGCCATGCAACTCCACCTGTTAGCACAATTCCTACCAGGTTCTCAAAACTCTCTGGCAGACCACTTAAGCAGAAATCTTCTGGATCCACACGAGTGGCAGCTCGACAAAAGAACCTTCTCCCTAATAACTCAGAAATGGGGTACTCCAAAGGTCGACCTCTTTGCCTCCCACACCAACCATCAGCTCAGCAAGATGTTCTTCGTGTTTCACTGTTGCAGTCATCACAATTTGGGTTATCTGCCTGCAGGTAGCCCTCAGCCAGCCTGAATACTAGAGTCTTGGAATTTCTGTGTCGGATGTTGTCGCTTCTTTCATGACATCAGGTCATCAAGGGTATAAAACATGCAGCCGACGCCATTACATCAGTCTTTATTGCCGTCAGATGTCAGAAAAAATTAATAATTTTCTTGCCAGTGGAAAGCAAATACCTCATAGAGATTTTCATTCTTACTGCGTCACCTGTTTAGGCCCAGACCACGAAGTCCCTCACTGTCGGTTTTGTGCCTTGTTCAACACCCGAACTATTCGTTATCGGGCTATTTTTGTAGCTAAATACTTTTGTTGTCAATCTCCGTACTCCGAGATGGCTTTGTTAAGCCATCCGACTACCGATCTTCCGAAAAAATGTAAGGATAAAGACAGAGACAGACCGCATAGGTCCAAAACTGCTGACAATGCTTCCATTAAGCTTGTCGCCAGTCCGCTGGTACTCAGTGAGGTGTTTTTGCAGCCCCTGATACCCGCTTCAACAGATTCGCAGGCCTCTGCTGAGACCCAGTCAGAGCCGGTATGCCACGAGATGCTTCTTCAACTATAGAACCTGCAGCTGTCTCTACCTTGGATGGGTCTGGAGCCACTGTGCAGGCACCGCCTTCTGAGGGTGTATTCAGGCCTGCGGATTTTCGTATTAAACCGACGAGTTTATTTCAAGCTAAAAATACTGAATTCCTCAGGCCTAAAGCTCGCACTATGCCTAGAAAACCGATGATCAAAGTGCATTCTCAGGCCCACATGCCTCAAAAACAAATGATTAGAATGGCTGAAGACCTTATTACCTTAATTAGGAGAAGCCAGCCTTTCCTTTCTAAGAGACCTAGAACTGGTTTTCCTTCTGATTCTTCTGATCAGGAATCTGATATCTCTATTCCTTCTGACTACCAGGATTTACCCTTATCTACTTATGAGGATTCTGATACAGAGAATTCCATTCCGCCTCCCCTCCAGAGGATTTTTCTTTTGGTGAAGCCTTGCATACCCTTGGGGGACATTTCTGCTGGGAAAGCCAGGACTATTCACAGTCCAAAAAGAGACTTGGGGAATTCTTATACCTGCCTCAGCACAAGCCTCTAGCTGTCCCTCCTGTTCTGGAGATGATGTTTTCCTGGAATCCAGCCTTACCCCAGACACTTTGCCTCCAGCTCCCAGGAAACCTGACAGGTACTATAGAGTACCTGACTCTCACAAATTCCTCTTCAAGAATCCTACTGCGGATCCAGAGACCATTTCCCAAGGACCCAAAAGCATTAAGGCTTCTACTGCCAAGAATCCTACCCCTTCTGACAGAGATTCTAGGGCTTTAGACAGATGGGGTAAGAAGGTATATACCTCTGCTTCTCTGGCCATTAGGGCTTTAAATTGCCAGTTTCATATGTTAAAGTATCAGCAGCATATTGTGGGACTACTTAAACAGAAAATTATGTTGATTCCTGACTGTGCTAAACACAAAGATTTACAAGTGTTAATGCATTCTGCTGACCAAGTTGGTAAACATACTTTGCAATGTGGTTTTGATGCTTTAGAAGCATCTTGCAGGGCTGCTGTCATTGGGTCTGTACTTAGAAGACATGCTTGGCTTAAGGAACAAAACTTGCCAGAGCATGTTAAAGCTAAATTACTGGATGCACCCTTAAACCAAGACCGCCTTTTTGGCAGCAAGCAGAAGAAGTCCTCAAACGAATGGAGGAAAAAGCTAAATCTATGCAAACTGTTAAAGATTTCTTACAAGTACAGCCACCTAGATTCAGTAGGCACTGGCCTTCAAAGAACTGGTCCTTTCCAGTCAATTCCAGGCCATCTCAGTCCAAACCCAGAAGCAGCAGACCACCAAGACTTCAGTCTCAGGCTATGCACAGATCTAAGCAGTGGGGGGCTCCCACCTCCAAAGCAGGAAGTAGTATGCCACCCCCTATGGAAAAATTGCACAATGACTTATCCTTAACTCTTCCAAGCCTTGCTCAAGGGTCTGTATTACATATCCGATTGCTTAAATGTTCGAATCATTAAAGATTGACCTTTAGCGATCGAACATTCAAATGTTCAAATATGAAAAAAAAAAAAAAAAGAAAAAGGAAAGGGTATAAGCAGGGGGGGCAAGCCCCCCTGCACCCCCCACACCCATACTACTTAAATATACCAACTCCGAGATCGCGCTTCAGTGCGCTACAGTGTGGAAATGGAAAATTTCCCATTCCCTACACTGCAGCACAATCTTGGAGTTGGTATATTTAAGTAGCAGGGGGTGTGGGGGGTGCAGGGGGGGGCTTGCCCCCTTGCTTACACTCTGTAGTTTTTTTTTTTTTTTTTTTATTCGTATTCGAACATTTAAATGGTCGATCGCTAAAGGTCGATCTTTAGCGATTTGAACATTTAAGCATTTGGATATGTAATATAGACCCTTGCTCAACTACTTGCACCTTTAGGAGGAAAGCTCACCCTGCATGCAAAAAACTGGGAACTCATTACCCAAGACAAATGCGTTTTAAACATAGTTTCCCTAGGATACAGATTCCACTTCCATTCTTTCCCATCCCGAAGTGGATGGCCAGACCTCCCCCCAAACCAGTGGGCGCAGGCCCAAAAACAAGTTCTTTCTCGCCTTAGCATCAAAGCTATTCAACCAGCCCCAGCAGAGCAAAGGGGGCAAGGTTTCTATTCAAGACTGTTCCTGGTTCCCAGAAAAGAAAACTCCTGGCGTCCTATCCTGGACCTGTCTATCCTCAACACCTTTCTGGTGGTTCCAAAATTCAAAATGCTAACTCTTCAACAGCTTCTTCCTATGCTAGCCAAGGATGCCTGGCTGGCAACCCTAGACTTAAAAGAAGCTTATCTGCACATTCCAATAAGAGAAACTTGCAGTAAATACCTACGCTTCATGGCAGGCTCCATGCACTGTCAGTTCTCTGCACTTCCCTTTGGCTTGTCTACTTCGCCCAGGGTATTCACATAATGCCTTGCTCCAGCCATTACATTTTGCAGGCAGAGAAATATTCAGATTTACCCATATTTGGACGATTGCCTGATTCAGTCAGAAAGTCAGGACTGGCTATTACAGCACCTGGCGTTTGTAAAGAGACTTCTGACTTCTCTGGGGTACACCATCAACGAAAAGAAATCACACTGTTTCCTACCTTTCCTGTAACTAGTGTTCCAGATACAGATTTGCTGTATCCAGGACTGTATGTAAGCTTCTGAGCTCCCCAAGCCTTTCTGTGTTGGAGGGAAGCCTTGTAGATTATCAGTGGGAGTGGTAAGCACTAGGTAACCTGTCTTCCACATAAGGAGTAGTTCTGGCCCAGAAATTGTAGTTATTGGCCTTTTGAGCAATCTCTTCCATCTCTCTCACCTTTCTGATTTGAAAGCCTGCATTTGCACTTGTTTCTGTCCTGTAAATCGTCTAGTGCAGATACAGATTCTTAGTTTTAGCACTTAAATTTGTTATTCGTGCTCAGTACTTGTTCAGAACTTGTAAGCACTAAATAAGCTACTAATTACTACAGCACTCAACCTTCCTCATTACCTAGAGGAAAACAGTTTTTGTACTTACTTTTCTCACTTTCTTAGAGAAAAACAGCTCTTGTACTCACTTTCCTCACTTATCTAGAGGAAAATAGTTTTTTATTCAGTCATGTCCAAGGGTCAACCCCCAGTGTTCTCTCCTGTCTGTCTGATGAATCTGGGCATTTTGAGGCAATGTAGAAATTGCCTCATGTACGCAGACAATCCTCTCCTCCTACCACCCAATACTACAGCCTGTGAGAGATGCACTTATCTAGCCAAACTGGAGGTAAAGCTCTCTCCAACCAAGACTGAACTTGACAGTCATGAGGAGAAGGTAAACATTTGCACCACACCACACTCATCACATAGTCTCACTAAATCTACACCACCAAAATCCACACATAGTAACACAAAAACATTCGCTGAGGCTCTCAATAATAATCTGTCTAAGCAACAGAGACCTCCAAAGCAGAAACGCAAGCAACCTCCATCCCCCAACACAACCCTGATGCCACAATATAGAGACAAGATGATCAGCTTTAACAATTGGCTTAATGTCTGGTGTCATTCAAAGGGGATCCAGTGTCTGTCTGCCTGGGATGACATGCTTGACAAGCCACGCTGCTTTGCAAGGGACGGCTTGCACCTGTCACCCCTGGGATTCCGGATATTGGCTAAGGCTCTTGCCACCCCCATAGTGCCTTTTTTAGGCAAGGCTCAAATTCTAAACCTACCACCCTAGAAAACAAAAATGGGAAGAAACTGAGGGTAATGCTGCTCAATGCCAGAAGTCTAAATCTCAAAATGCACGCACTTTCGAGGCCCTTCTCAGTATGGAGAACATCGATGTCTGTGCTGTAACTGAAACCTGGTTCAAGGCTCCTGAGAGCACCCGGCACTATTAGGTTTTACCTCATATCATGCGTTCGGCCTCAAAACCGGACCACACCACAAAGGAGGGTGTATCCATATTCATAAAGGATACCCACACCTCCAGGTTGGTGGCAACGCACAAAGCTCGGAAACCATCCAGGTGCAACTAACCATAGGCAAAACTGCTCTACAAATTGTAGCATGCTACAGGCCACCCTCTCAAACTCAGGAACCCCACACAGCCTTCCTGAAGACACTGGAGGGTATAAATGTATCTCCAAACACCATCATATTGGGTGACTTCAACTACCCGAATATAGACTGGGAACATTACTCAAGCCCTAACTTTCTAGCCCAACGGTTCCTGGAGTTCATAAATTCAAATGCCATGGAACAGCTAGTCACTGTTCCCACGAGAGGAGAAAATATACTAGATCTCATTGTCACAAACATGGGGACAAAATGCTCCACACCGAAGTATATCCCTCATTGGTGAGATCTGATCATAAACTAATCTCACTGGAAATCCACATCCCGAGCCCACCCCAAACAAAAAAGACCATAGTGAAGAACTTCTCTAAAGCAAACTTCACACTACTCAAGACTGGTGTGGTATCCTTCAAGGCCCCTGAGTCAGTGGAAACCACAACCCAAGCTGCGGAAGCCCTTACAAATGCCTTCTATGAACACCTCCAGGACTGCATGGATCAGGCAATCCCAAATAAAACCAGGACTCTTTCCACAAAGGGCAAACGTCCAGTCTGGTGGACCCCAGCCATTAACAAACTTTACAATAAGAGGAGAAAGCTATTACATGATAGAACAAAATCCATAAAAGGGAAGTCACCCCTGATCATTATTAGTAAAAAATACGAGCACTCATAAAATCAACTAAGGCCAATTTTGAGAGAAAAATTGCCATGGATTCAAAGGACAATCATAAGGCCTTTTTCAGCTATGTTAGGAACCTGGGTGGAAACTCCCAGATATGCTCAGAATTAGTCCAAAATGATACAAAAATCACTGAACCCACAGACATTGCCAACATACTGGCAGACAGGTTCAGTGCAAACTTCACCCCCCTCTCCCCCCCTAAAGGAGAGATAACTATCCCAGCCGAGTGTAGCCTCCTGGACATCTCAAATGCGCAGGTGAAAGCTGCTCTCTCTAAAGCTAAAAACACAGCATCAATGGGACCGGATGGTGTCCCCGGCTGTGTGATACATGAGCTAAATGAGGAATTAAACCCGCACATAAGGCAGCTGTTTAATCTCAGCCTTTACCACAGGATACGTGCCCAAGGAGTGGCGTACGGCAACTGTTGTCCCACTCCACAAAGGCGGCGCCTCTACGGACCCTGGTAATTACTGCCCCATAAGCTTAACAAGTCTAGTCTGCAAAGCTATGGAGAGGATCATAATGGAGCTCATAAACAAAGATATAGGGGACTTGCAGACATTGGACCCGACCCAGTTTGGCTTTGTCAAGGGAAGATCATGCCTTTTGAACTTGGTCGACTTCTTCGAAACAGTCACCAAGGCCATTGATGAGGGAAAGGCAGTCCATACAGCCTACCTTGACCTTGCAAAGGCTTTCAATACAATACCCCACTCGTGTATTGTAGAAAAACTTACCAGCTTAAATGTAAACCCATATGTCACAAGATGGGTTGCAAACTGGCTTAAGGACAGAACCCACAGGGTTAGAGTTGCTGGCGCTGTGTCAGACTCCAAGCCGGTCACAAGTGGTGTCCCACAGGGCTCGGTCCTTGGCCCCCTATTGTTTGGCATCTACTTCTCAGAAGTACAGGCCAACATGGGAGGACTTTGGCTGACAAAGTTTGCAGACAACTGCAAACTGGGCGCCATAGTGGAAAGTGCATCGGACACGGATATCCTTCAGAAGGGACTCACGGAAACAGATAGCTGGTGCCAGAGCCATGGCCTGAAGTTAAACGCCAAAAATGTATAGTCATACCCTTCGGGAAAAACAAGGTAACCCCAAGCTACCATATAGGTGGCAATCCACTAAGCACAGAAGAGGTTATCAGGGACCTGGGGACCCAGGTTGACAGTGGCCTTTCTTTTGACACTCACATTGCTAAAGTGGTTAGAAAGACCTTCTACATTGCCCACCTGATCATGAAGGATTCACATCCAGATCTAGTGAGGTCATTGTTCCCCTGTACTCTTCACTTATCAGACCAATGATCGAGTACAATGCCCCATTCGGGATGTATCTCACCCGACATCTGCAGCAATTGGAGAGACCCCAAAGTTCCTCACCAAAAGGATAAAGGGACTCCAAAATCTGTCATATGCTGCCAGATTGAAGAAACTCCAGCTCTATTCAGTCGCATACCGTCTGCTCAGAGGTGACATGTGCCTGACATACAAGGCCATGTCCAACCCGGAATTAATGGACATGCTCCACCTCAAAAAATCCAAATCCACCAAAACCACTAGAGCAAGCGACTTAAACCTTAGCACGGATATAAATAGGACATGCTGGAGGGATAGATTTATCACTCAGAGACTCCCTATGCTGTGGAATAAAATCCCGGTCCATGTGAGGCAGAGCACCTCGCTGACTCTGTTCAAGAGAAATCTAGACCTGTGGATGGGAGATCGTAGGTTTACCCCGGGAATCATCTCTGTGTCACTGCTGGACAGAGGCACAACAAACTAATGGGCACGGTATTTTTTCATATAAGGGGTGGCGTAAGCCACAAAAATTTGGGCTAGACTTATAAATGCCTTAGGGCAGATAGCCTAGTATAAACCTATGAACCCAAATGACACATAGCCCACAGACTCAGTGTGCCACTCAACCACAGCCAATAAGGCAAAACAACATACCCAACACACTAGTCATAGGTGACTCTATAGTCAGGCACACTGATGTCCCACTCAACAGGCTAAACAAAGAGAAGGTTACTGTCAGCTGCCTGTCGGGTGCCAGGATGCGCCACATAACCCACACACTCAGATCACTCCACAACAAGTACAAATATGACTGCGTCATTGTCCATGTTGGTGTGAATGACCTGAGACGTACCTCTCTGGACTACATGAAGACATGGAAGAGCTCTTTGATCTTGTAGCCCAGGCAGGTATGACCCTAGCCCTAAGTAGCATTCTGCCATTGCCCCGAATGATACCGCAGTACAAGGACAAAGTGATTGACTTCAACAATTGGCTAAGCTTCTGGTGTCATTCTAAGGGGATCCAGTATCTGTCTACTTGGGATGACGTGTTCGACAGACTACGATGCTTTGCCACAGATGGCCTGCACCTGTCGCCCCTGGGATTCCGGATACTGGCTAAGGCTCTTGCTGCCCCATATAGTGCCTTTTTTAGGCAAGGTTCAAATAACAAATTCACCACCGTAACAGGAACAGGCAAGCAAAAATTGAGGGTAATGCTACTCAATGCTAGAAGTCTAAATCTCAAAATGCACTCACTCGAGGCACTCCTTAAAATGGAGAACATCGATATCTGTGCAGTGATTGAGATCCGATTCAAACCTCCAGAGAGCACCCCTGCAACTACCAGGCTATAACTCATACCACACTTTTCGGCCATGTAACCTGGATCGAAACACCAAAGGCGGAGGTGTGTCCATATTCATTAAGGATATCCACACCTCCAGGCTGTTTGCTCAGCGTAATGCATCCAAGGTTATCCAAGTGCAACTATTTATTTATTTTACATTTGTTGACCGGGCTAGTCTAACTGGATATATGTCCATTTTCAGTAGAGGCCCGGGGAGAAAAGCTCCACATAAAACAAACAGCACATTAAAAATTCAGTTTCAAGACATTAAACTTCAGTTAAAGATACTAGTCATACAAAACATGTGCTACAAGGTAAATAAGCATATGTGATATAAGAAAGTAGAACAAAATAAGACACCCCTTAATTTTTTAAAACCGCAATCCAAATTGTAGCTTGCTACAGATCCCCCACCATACCCACTCCTCTTTTCTTGATGTACTGGAAAATATTAGGGTTCAACCAAACACCCTAATAATGGGCAACTTCAACTACCCCACCATTAACTGGGAAAACTACTCGTGTACCAACTCCTTAGCTCAACGCTTTCTGGAATTCATAAACTCCAATGCCCTGGATCAACTTATCCACACCCCCACCAGGGGCAACAATATCCTAGACCTATTCATTACCAACATGAGTGACCGGTGTTCCACACCCGAAGTCAACTCCTCGTTGGTCCGATCCGACCATAAGCTAATCACCCTTGAGATCCACATCCTGCCCCATCCCCCCATTAAGGAAACCACGGTAAAAAATTTCTCCAAAGCCAACTTCATGCTTCTTAAGACAGAAGTGGTGAACTTCATGACACCCATGCAGATGGACAATACAGTTACAACTGCTGAATCCTACACAAATGCACTCTATAAGCACTTACACGAGTGCATGGATCCTGCTATCCCAAACAGAACCAGGATGCTATCCTCCAAAAAAAGGAAGCCAGTCTGGTGGTCCCCTGCCATAAACAAACTGTACAACAGAATGAAGAAACTGTTGCAAAAGAGAGTAAAATCCCATGAGTGGAGGAGCTCCCTGGTCAGCCTCAGTAAGAAGCTGAGATCCCTTATAAGATCCTCCAAAGCTAGCTATGAAAACAAAATCGCCACTAATTCTAAGGACAACCACAAAGCATTCTATAGCTATGTCAAGAATCTCAATGGCAACACCCAGGTCTGCTCTGAGTTACAGCACAACGGCACGAAAATTACAGAACCAACTGATAATTGCCAGCATCGTGGCAGATAGGTTCAGTGCTAACTTTACCCACACCCCCCCACACACCCCCTAAAGGGCCCATATCTATACAGGAAGAATGCAGAGTCCCTGTAACCACAACTACGCAGGTAAAAGCTGCACTCTCTAAAGCCAAAAACGCAGCATCCATGGGACCGGACAACATCCCAGGCTGCGTTTTACACAAACTTCAGAATGAACTGGCTCCCCACTTAAGCACCATGTTCAATAATAGCCTCGCATCAGGCTTTGTGCCCACTGAATGGTGCACAGCAACATTTATCCCACTCCACAAAGGGGGAGCCACCACTGATCCCAGGAACTATCGACCGATTAGCCTGACGAGCCTGGTCTGCAAGGCCAAGGAACGTATCATCATGGAACTCATAAACAAAGACTTTGGTAACCTCCAAATTCTGGATCCCACCCAGTTCGGGTTTGTGAAAGGCAGATCATGCCTCCTGAACCTGATCGACTTCTTTGAGGCAGTCACCAAAGCCGTAGATGAGGGTTAGGTGGTTCACACAGCCTATCCTGACCTCGCCAAGGCTTTCAACACCATCCCCCATTCTGGAATTATAGCTAAACTCACTAAACTAGGTATAAATCCCTACATCACAAGATGGATTGCCAACTGGCTCACTGACAGAACCCGCACTGTAAAAGTTGCAGACTCCAAATCTTACCTCAAAGCAGTGACAAGTGGAGTACCACAGGGTTCCGTCCTGGGACCTCTCCTGTTTGGTATCTACTTCTCTGAAGTACAGGCTAACACAGAAGGCCTCTGGCTAACGAAGTTCGCAGATGACTGCAAACTAGGAGCCATAGGCAAGTCCCCAAATGATGTGGACATCCTACAGAAGGGCCTCGCTGAGACAGATGCCTGGAGTCAGAGCCATGGCCTCAGACTCAGTGCCAAAAAGTGCAGTGTCACCCCCTTTGGTAAAAACTCTGTACCCATGAACTACCACATAGACAGCAATCTACTTAACACTGAATGTGTGATAAGAGACCTTGGGACCCAGGTGGGCAGTAGTCTCTCCTTTGATAGTCACATCGCCACAGTAGTCAGGACATCCTTCTACGTGCCACACCTCATCATAAAAGGGTTCTCATCCAGGAAAAAAAGAGGTCATTGTTCCCCTCTACTCGACACTCATTAGACCCATTATAGAGTACAACACCCCTTTTGGAATGTACCTCACAAGACATCTGCAGCAGCTGGAAAAGCCACAGAAGTACCTCACAAAGAGGATTACTGGCCTCAACCAAATGCCCTACACTGACCGCCTCAAAAAACTCCAGCTTTACTCCGTAGCATATCGCCTACTCCAAGGTGATCTCTGCCTAACATATAAAGCTATGTCAAACCCAGAGCTGTTGGACATGCTACACCTAAAGAAATCCCAATCCCTCCGAGCTACACGCTCTAGGGACCTAAACCTTGTCACCACAATAAACAGGACATGCTGGAGGGATAGATTCCTGTCCCAGAGACTTCCCATACTCTGGAACAGGCTACCCATCTATGTCAAGCAAAGTTCTTCATTAGCACACTTCAAGAAAAATCTTGATGAGTAGATGGGAAATAGGAAATACACCCTGGGGATCACTTCTGTGTCTCTGCTCGACAGTGGCACAGGAAAATAACTTTCTTAGGTGGCGTAAGCCAGGGAACCTTGTTGGCTAGGCTTACATAGGCCCTTGGGCTGATAGCCTAGTACCTACCTATGAACACCTAGTACCCTGCCAACAGATTGTATTCCTGGGAGCAAGATTGAACACAACTTCCCAGATGACATTCCTCACTCCAGAGAAACAAGTTTATTTGACAACCTTCTTCAACCTACTGGCCACAAAAACCCAGCTATCTGCAAGGAAAATCCTGCAAGCCCCGGGGTTCATGGCCTCTTGCATTCTGTTAATTCCATATGCAAGACTGCATATGCGGAAACTTCAATGGTATCTAAAAAGTCTATGGTGTCAGCATTCTCAGGACCTGGAAACAATGATTCCTATCATCCCTTGACTAAGGGCAGAGTTCCTTTGGTGGGCAGAGGCCTGCAACCACAACAAAGGACTCCCTTTCACTCTTCCCCCTGCCCACCAAACCCTAACAACAGACGCATCAGACTATGCATGGGGGGCTCACATGGCAGGGCAGTGCATACAGGGCAAATGGAACCCAATACAGATGCACCTGCATATCAATCAAAAAGAACTGTTAGCTGTACAGAATGCCCTGACAGCCTTCAAAAACCTTATTCTTCCAGGACAACTTTTGGTAAAGACAGACAACACCACAGTTATGTGGTACATAAACAAGCAGGGGGGAACCCATTCCTACCCACTGTGCAGACTAGCCATGGCTCTGTGGAACACAGCCTTGAGCAACCAAGTGAATTTCAAAGCTCAATTCCTGCCAGGCAAACTAAATTCACTGGCAGATGACTTAAGCAGAAATCTCATGGACCCGCATAAATGCAAACTGGAATGCAAAATATTCAAGCTCCTGAGGAACAAGTGGGGGACTCCAAAGGTAGGCCTGTTTGACTCCCCTCAGAACCAGCAGTTGAAAAAGTACTGCACCAGAACTCCCCACTGTCAAGCTTGGAAAATGGCTGCCCTGTCCTTTACCTGGGAAAGGCCTCTGTTTATTTATTTATTGACCAGATTTGTCCAACTGGGCTACAAATGCCCATTTTCAGCGGAGGCCCGAGGAAAAAAGCTCCAACAGAAAATAGAAATTTCACATATTAAATACATTTAAAAATACATTAATCAGTACCACAGATTACTGCATTACAGTACTACACATTATTGCATTATAGTGTCATACATTAAACTGTGGCAAGTGAAATACAATGAAATATATTCATCAGAGGGATACATCAATAATTACATATTATATACATAATAGTGCAATAGTTACATAGCTGAAATATTTTACTAGTTATGTTTGTACAGTGATGTACCAAGAGGAGAAGATAAAGTAGTAAGTTTGTTTATTGAAGGGAAGGAAGAGAGAAGACAAGTAGAAGGCTATAGGGGAGTGTTTACGGGGATACTTACATTGGCAGGTCCATTTTTCATGAGGGTATTTTTTTTGCAGCGGTTTTGAATTGATCGGGATGTTCAAGGGATGTTATATCTAGTGGTAGGCTATTCCAGGCCTTGGAAGGATTAACGCTATAGACTAGGTGACCCATTTTGGTCCTTGATTTGTAGATTTTTAGTAGGCCTTTTTCAGAACTGTGGAGTAATCTAGTGGATAGGTAATGAGAGATTAGAGATGAGATAGTTGGACAGAAAGAGGGTTTGTAGAGAATGGAATGAATAATCTGAAACTGATTATACCGAAGCAGGTTAGGTAATTCTAACCAATTTAGTTTTTTTAGTGAGAGACAGTGATGGGATTTGTAAGAATTTTGGGCAGCAAATCTGGCAATCCTGTTATAAGTTGTTTCTAACTTGTTTAGTAGTCCAGTGTTCAGGCTGGTGAGAATTTGGGAGCTATAAAGTAAAGTGGGTAAGAGGTAGGCATTTGAAAGGGTTAGTTTTGCTGTTTTGGTAAGATATTTTTTGCTTCTATAGAGGAGACCTAGTTTGAGATGTGTTTTTCGGATACAATTATTGACGTGTAAATCAAAAGTTAGTCTATCATCAATAGTAACACCTAAGAGTTTGGTACTGGTGTCCACCTGTATTTGAGTATTATTTTGTGACAGTATGGAGAAGGAAGACTTTATGTGGTTAAGGTTTTTAGGGAGAAAGAGTAGTAATTTGGTTTTCATTGGAATAAGGATAAGTTGGTTTTCAGATAGCCAGTTTTCTATAGATTTAAAAGAGGACTGTGTGTCTGATTTTAGTTGAGTTGGTGATTTAGCAATAGTGCTAAGTGTAGAATCATCTGCGTATTGTATCAGTGAGGATCCAGTGAGGATTGGAAAATGAGGATTTATGCCTTCCCCCCTCTGCCTTTCCTCTTGAAGGTCCTGCTAAAGATCAAACAGGACAAGCCAAGTACAATTCTGATTGCACCGGACTGGCCACGCCAGCACTGGTACCCCCTTTTGCGCAGTCTGACAGTGCTACAACCATGGCACCTGCCTCAGGCTCCTTCCCTGCTGTCCCAGCAGGCAGGCCAGATTCTGCACCCTCAACTTCAAACCCTGAACCTTGCAGCCTGGCTAATCCCCTGAGCTCACCTCTAGCAACTCTCAGTAAGCAGGTGCTGGATGTCATTCTTGAGGCAAGGAGGCCTAGTACTAGAAAATCCTATTCAGAAAAGTGGAAAAGATACTGTTCCTGCAGCCAAGCTCAAGGGATGGGCACAACGGTGCCCATCTTGCCTCAGATTCTAGATTATTTAACAGAAATGCTCCACAAGGGCCTATCTTTCTCATCAATTAAGATTCATGCCTCAGTCATATCAGCACATTATAATACCGAGCCACCCCCTCTTCTCTCATCCACTGCTAAAACAATTCCTTAGAGGAGCCAGAAAAAGAGCTACCACTCCAGCCTGGGACCTAAACCTTGTGTTGGAGAAACTTAACCCCCCCCCCTTTGAACCAGCTGTTACAGCAGAGTTGAAATTTCTTTCTTAGAAAGCAGCTTTACTTCTAGCCATCACTTCTGCAAGAGGTGTGTCTGAACTGCAGGCCCTTATGGCGGTGGAACCCTTCATTATCCTCCATGCGGACAGGGTTTCCCTCAGGAATAATCCATCATTTATGCCCAAGGTGGTATCTAGTGTGGCTTTGAACCAGTCCATCCATTTGCCTACTTTTTTCCCTAATCCCCAAAATAAAGGGGAAAGGATATTGCATTCGCACAGACAGCTTAGATTCTATCTGGACAGGACTAAGCTTCTCAGAAAATCTGACCAGCTGTTAGTCAACTTTGCTTCAGGGGCAGAGGGGGAAGGCCATTTCAAAGCAAACCATTTCCAAATGGATAGCACATTGCATCCATTTCTGCTACAAGCACCATGGAAAACCTACCACTCAGGGGATGAGAGCACATTCCACCAGGGCTGCACCTACCTGTACTGCTTTTCTCAGAGGAGTCCCTACCAGAGACATCCTGGAAACTGCAACCTGGAGCTCTGTACATACTTTCACCAAACATTACCACTTGCCTGTCTTTTCTAAATCCAGAGCTGGATTTGCCACAGCAGTCTTACAGGGCCTCATTGCTAGCCCTAATGCTCCTTAACTGCCTCCACCCTTCCTTAGCTTTGGGAATCAACCCAAATGTGATGACTGCAACAATGAAACATGAAGAACATATTACAGTTGTGTGCACTTACCATAAATGTAGATGTTCGAGTGTATTCACTGTTGCAGTCCTGGTTACCCTCCCTCCAGCCCCCTGACTTCTCTTTACTTTTATCTATCTTTTTTGTTTGGCATACTTTATATCACGTGTATTTGCTTTTTGCTGGGGGTGTTCCATACCATGTAATTGCTTCCTATTGTGGAGACACCTGACATCTGGGGCAAGAAAAACTAATGTAATGGCATTGGCTGCATGTTTTATACCCCTGACGACTTGACGTCATTGAAGAAGTGACAGCATCTGATGCAAAAATCCCAAGACTCTGGTATTCAGGCCGGCTGAAGGCTACCTGCAGGCAGATAACCCAAATGTGGTGATTGCAACAGTGAATACACTCGAACATCTACATTTATGGTAAGTGTACACAACTGTACTTTCTGCACCAGGGAGAATCACTGCAAGGCTTGGAAAGTGGATGCCCTGTCCTTCCCCTGGGTCAGTCTATCAGTCTATGCCTTTCCTCCACTACCTCTCAACCCCAGGGTGCTGCTCAAAATAAAGGAGGAAAAAACCAAGGACAATTCTTATTTCTCCAGACTGGCCTTGCCAGCACTGGTACCCACAGCTACGCAGCCTGTCCCCACTGCCACCATGGCATCTCACTCAGATTCCAACCCTCCTGACCCAGAGTGGAAGGAGAATTCATGCATCCCCCATTGCAGAACCTCAGTTTGGCACCTTGGTTTATTCCCTAAACCCCAATCAATCTGCCAACCTCTTTAAACAGGTTCCAGATTTTCTACGTGAGGCCAGATGCCCTAGCATAAAAAAGTCTTATGCTGACAAATGGAAAAGGTTCTGCACCTGGATTCAGGCTAAGGGAGCCAGTACGGCACAACCCTCCCTCCCTCTCTCTCATCCTGGATTACTTAGCTGACCTACTAGACATTGGTCTCTTTTTCCTCTATTAAAATTCATGTCTCTGCTATCTCTGCTCATTTCCGCACTGAGCAGCCCCTTTTCTCACACCCTCTGATCAAACAGTTCCTAAGGGGGCTAGTAACTTGAGGCCACCCAAAAGAGCACCAACCACAGCTTGGGACCTTAACTTTGTGTTGGAAAAGCTCACCCTGCCCTCCATTCGAACCAGCCTCTTCAGCAGAGCTAAAATTTCTCTCCTGGAAGACAACTTTCCTTCTGGCCATCACTTCAGCCAGAAGGGTCTCCGAGCTGAAGCACTCATGGCTGTGGAACCCTTCATCATCTTCCATGCTGACAGGGTATCCCTCAGGACTGACCCATCCTTCATGTCCAAGGTGGTGTCCAGCATGGCTCTCAACCAATCCATTCATTTGCCCACCTTTTTACCTAACCCACAGAACAAGGGGGAAAGAATCCTGCACTCTGTAGATGTGCAACTCTGTAGATGTGCACAGAGAGCTCAGATTCTTCATAGGTTCATAGGTAAGTACTAGGCTATCTGCCATTAGTTCCCTGTGCCTCCGTCTAGCAGAGCCACTGCAGTGATCCCTGGGGTAAATTTTCTGTTCCCCATCCACTCGTCAAGGTTTCTCTTGGAGTGTTAGCAAGGGGCTCTGCCTAATGTAGATTGGAATCCTGTTACAAAGCATGGGGAGTCTCTGGGATAGGAATCTATCCCTCCAGCACGTCCTATTTATCGTTGTGGTGAGGTTTAGATCCCTAGTGTGTGTGGCTCTTGGGGATTTGTTTTTTTTTTTTTTTTTTAGACGGAGATGTCCATCAATTCTGGGTTGGACATGGCCTTGTATGTCAGGCAGAGATCATCTCTGAGTAAGCGGTATGCAACCGAGTGCAGCTGAGTTTCTTCAGTCGGGCTGCATAGGGCATATGTTTGTGGCCAGTAATCTTCTTGGTGAGGTACTTCTGTGGTCTTTCCAGCTGTTGCAGGTGTCTTGTAAGGTACATCCCAAATGGGGTGTTGTACTCTATGATGGGTTTGATGAGTGATGAGTAGAGGGGCACAGTAACCTCTTTTGTTCTAGATGCAAACCCTTTTGTGATTAGTTGGGCAACATAGAAGGATTTTCTAACCACCTTGGCAGTATGATTATCAAAGGAGAGATTACTATCTACTTGGGTCCCCAGATCCCTTCTTACATTTTCTGTATTTAGGGGACTACCATGTATGTGGTAGTTCGCGGGTACTTTGTTTTTACAAAGGGGATGACTATGCACTTTTTGGCATTTAGCTTGAGGCCATGGTTTTGACACTAGGTATCCGTCTCATTGAGACCCTTCTGGAGGATGTCTGTATCAGCTGGAGAGTCAGTTATGGCCCCCAGTTTGCAGTCATCTGCGAACTTGGTCAGCCATAGTCCTCCTGTGCTTGTCTGTACCTCTGAGAAGTATATGCTGAACAGGAGTGGTCCCAGGACTAAGCCCTGGGGGACGCCACTTGTAACTGGTTTAGAGTCGGACCTAGAGCCTGCAACTCTCACCGTGTGGGTTCTATCCGTGAGCCAATTGGCAACCCATCTCGTGACGTAGGGGTTTATGTTCAGGCTGGTGAGCTTGTCTATAATACCAGAATGGGGAATGGTGTCAAAAGCCTATGCGAGGTCTAGATAGGCTGTGTGGACCTCCTTTCCCTCATCTAAAGCCTTGGTAAATAAGTCCACCAGGTTTAGGAGTCATGATCTGCCCTTAACAAAGCTAAACTGGGTAGGGTCCAATGTTTGAAGGTTCCCAATGCTTCTGTTAATGAATTCCATGATGATTTATTTATTTTTTATTTATTTTATTTTATTTTACATTTGTTGACCGGGCTAGTCTAGCTGGATACATTTCCATTTTCAGTAGAGGCCCGGGGAGAAAAGCTCCACATAAAATTGAACACAAAATGTTACAATAGACAAGCAAATGGACAAAATCATCATAGATGAATAGACAAATAAAAAATATAGTAGCAATAACAGATATATACAAAGAGAGGATCATATTTATAAAAATAACATTAAGTAGTTGAAATAACATCAAGAACAAGGCACAAAACAGAGAGCAAAATTGAATAATAATGTTATAAAGAACTAATCTTAGTAACAGAAGGAGAAAGAGAAGCAATAAAATAGGAGAGGAGGAAGGAAGCAATATAAGAAAAGAGAAGGAAAGTAGTGACAGATTAGCTTAGAGGTAAGATGAAACAGAATACTCTAAAAGGAGGTAGACTGAAGCAGAATACAGTAAGAGAGAGGGAAAGTAAAGCAGTAGGAAAGTGCAGAGTAGTAGGAAAGCAGAGGAGGTGAAGGATTAGTCAGGTTTTGAGCAGGAACAGAGCCAGTGGCTTTGGAAGTAATCTTTGATTTTGTGTTTAAAGAGAGGCAGAGATGTAGTAAGTGTTATGTCGCTAGGAAGCAGATTCCAGTTCCTTCCTACAGTATTATTAAAGCGAGTCACCAGCGGAATTATAAGTCTTTGTTATGGTAGCCATAAGTTTACTGGATGAGCGAAGGGAGTTTAGGTTGTTATAAGGGATTAAAAGTTTAGAAAGAATTGGGGTTTTGTTTGGTTGGTATAAGATTTTATGGGCAATAGTGAGTTGAGGGATTAACAGAAGGTTTTGTAGTTCAAGCCAGCCTAGAAGTTTCAGGTTAATACAGTGATGAGTTCTAAAGGGGTTACTAGTGGCAAAGCGGGCAATGTTGTTGTAGCAAGTAGCCAGTTTGTTAAGGTTGGATTTCTTAAGGTTAGTATAAATTGGTGAGGCATAAAGAAGAGTAGACAAAAGATGAGAGTGGGCAATCTTGGCTCTGGATGATGATGTTAGGAAAGGTTTAATTCTATATAGGCTTCCTATTTTTCTATTGACTGTTTTAATGGTGTTGTTGATATGCTGGTCAAAGGAGAGGTTGTTATCAATTGTTATTCCTAGTAATTTTGTAGTTGGATCAGGAGCAATGAGAGTGGCATTATTTGAGGAGATGGTGAAGTTCAAGGGGGTGGACCTAGTGCTAGGAGAGAAAAGGAGAAGTTTAGTTTTTTTGGCATTGAGGAGGAGGTTGCGTCTGGTGAACCAAGTTTCTACAGTGTTGAAGACATTTTGAGTAATAGAAGAAAGTTCATTAGGAGATGAAGCAGAGCAGATAAGGGTGGAGTCATCTGCATATTGAATGCAGGTAGATTGAGGAATTGCTAAGTGAAGATCATTGATGAACAGGGAGAAGAGAAGAGGTCCTAGAATGGAGCCCTGAGGTACACCGATGGAAACGGGTATAAGTGAGGAAATTTGGTTTTCCCAACGAACTGCTTGCTGTCTATTGCCAAGGTAGGATGTAAACCAGTTAATGGCAAGATTATCAAAGGAGAGGGATGTAAGAGTGTTAATTAAAATGGAGTGGTTGACCATATCGAAAGCTTTAGAGAGGTCAATGAAGAGAGCAGAAGAGAGAAGGTTGTCGCTGCGGTTCCTGTTGATAGTATCTACAAATGATAGGAGAGCAGTGGTAGTACTGTGATGTGGTCTGAAACCATGTTGACAGTTTGCTATTATGTTGTTTTGAGAGAGATGCTGTAAAAGTTGTTGGTGAATACATTTTTCCATTATTTTGCTAAGGGAGAAAGGAGGGCAATTGGTCTATAGTTTGAGTACTCAATGGAGTTTCCACCTTTATGTAAAGGGATAATATGGGATATTTTCCAGATGTCTGGGATGGTTCCCTCTTGGATTGTCCTGTTTATAAGTATAGATACTGGATATGCAATTTCTTTGGCAGCTTTTGGAGAAAAAGTGAGGGAGCTTGTCAGCAGAAGGGGTACATGGCTTCAGTTTGTGGATAAGTCTAGAGATGAAAGATGTAGGAACAGGTTGTATTTTAAAGTTATTTGAAGGGTGTGTTTGGTTTATAGGTGGGCTGGAGTTATTAGTGCTAAGTTGTTTAGCTAGTGATAGAATAGTGTCTGTAAAAAGAGTTGAAAGCATTTGCAGTAAGGTGGGGAGTATCTGGGTTGGCATTGAGAGGGGTGGGAGTTTTGGATGTTCCTGGGGAGAGGAGTCTATTTATAGATGACCAAAACTGTTTGGGGTTGTTATGGTGAGTTTGTTGAAGTTTGCAGTAGTAGGTTTTTGTCAGTAAATATTGCTCTTTGTCGAGTTCCTAAGTTGGCGGAAATGAAGAAGGTCAAGGGAATTTCTATGGTTTCTCCATTTAGCCCAGACTTTATTTCTGGAGAGAATTAGCTTTTTAGTTTCTTTAGAGAGCCATGGGGCAATATTGGGTTTCATTCTGATGGTGCGTTCAGGAGCATGTTTGTTGAGAATGGATAAAAAAGTGGTGTTAAAGTATGATACTGCATTTTCAAGGGGAAGAGATTTCAGGGGGCTCCAGTTGCATTTGCTGAGTTCATTTTGAAATAGGTCTATGTTAAAATTTTTAGTAGAGCGTATTTTTTGAATGTTAGGGGGGTTTGGGAAATCAGTTCTTTCTCTAGTAATAAAGGTTAAAGCATGATCACTTATATCATCAGGCAGGGTTCCTGCTTTGTAGGCATGTTTGATTTTGTTTATGAGTATCCAGTCTAAAATACTCTCTTTATTGTTAGGCTTGTTGATTCTAGTGGTTGAAGTGATTGTCTGGGTGAAACCATATAGGTTCATATGAGAGGAAGGATTATCTGCATTGATAGTGTTCCAGTCAATATTGATGTCACCTAGAATTATAGTTTCTTGGGGTAAGTAGCAGATACCCAGCTGAGAAAGGGTTCTAGTATGGGTATATTGTTTCCTGGTGGTAAGTAGATGCAGATAATGTAAAGGGATTTTTGGTGTTTATTTGGAGTTTTGTTATGATGGCTTCTACTTTGCAATCTGGGGTAGGATAGGCAGGAGGAGTAGAGATATTAAGCTGATTCTTAAAAAGAATAGCTACTCCACCACCTTTACGTTTTGGTCGGTCAAGTCTTATTATGCTATATCCTTGGGGTGTGATCTCAGTGTCTTTTGTTTCTGGTTTGAGCCAAGTCTCTGAGAGGCACAGAATGTCAAATGAATGAATATCAAGGAGGGCATGTAATTGAGCTATTTTGTTTTTATACTATGAATGTTTAGGTGTCCAATAAGGAGGAGTCATAGATTTTAGGAGAATTAGTTTTGGGAGAGGGATAAGCTGGTCCAGGATTAGGGTGGATGTCTCCATCTTGTAATGTAGGAATATTAGGTTTAGTTAGTAAATGGTTCTTTATAAAGATTTGAAGTATTAGTTTCTTATTGGTAGGATATACATACTTAAGGTGGGAGAGTCTGTGGTATTTAGGTAAAAGATAGTTGGTGTTAAAGGTAATGTTGGAGTGTAAAATGGGAGAAGTATTTATAAGGGAAGATGTGTGTTTATTAGGGTAAATGGAGTGGACAGAAAGAGGGCTTTCAAAGAAGGTAAAAAGGTATGCAGAGAACAGGATGGTAAGGAGTGGAATTATAAGTGTGGGCATAGTAGAGGAGTTGGGAGGCATAGTTAGAGAGTATTATAGTAGGAGTTAAGGAAAATACTAGAAGTGGCTAAGATAGGAGAAAGGATATAAAGCCTAATAGGAGAGGGAGGAGAGAAAGAGGGCCAGTGAGAGGTAGTAGGGGGTGTAAAAAGGTAGTGAAAGGGAAAACTAGAAAATAAAAAAGAAGTAGATGTCAAATATAGAGCTGTGAGGTCAGATATAAGGGAGGGATTTTGGAAGGAATGAGGTAAGAGGGAGGAGGTGGTAAGGGTGTGATTAACAGGGGAGCAGGAAAAAGCAGGGTAGGGTATTGGAAGAAAGAAGTAGGGGGTGTGTTCAGGGAGATATAAGAGTAGGACCCCTGGGGGTGGGTGGGAATTGGGGGTAGGGAGGGGAGCGGAGTGAGCCAAGAGGCGAAGAAACAGCTGAAGGAGAGAAGGGAAAGGAGGCAATCAAAAATGCAGGTAAGTAAGGTGAGAGAGGTATATAGTGAGAAAAAGAAGGTAAAGTAGAGACCAGAGTTCAGGGAGAAGATAGAGCACAGACAGGTAAAAATCAGTATGTGAACATACAGTGACAATAGAGGAAGAGCAGGTCTAAGTTAACAGGGAAAGTAGGCAGCTTACAAGGAATGGAGCAAAGTAGAGATAGGGGCAGATGGAGAGTGAGGCTAGGATAGAGGTGAAAAGGAATAGGAAGCCAGAGTACTATTGTAAACAGAATGTAAGGGCTAGATGGAGCCAGAAGGGAACAGCATACGAAACAACAGAAACAGAGGGGAAGGAGCTACCTATAAGATAGCGCAGAAAAAAAGAGAAAGAAATGGAGAAATAAAGAATAAGACCAAGAGGGGTGTGGGAGAAGAGAAAAATAGTTAAAAAGTAGGAGAGTAGAGCATCTGAAGGGAGGGAGAAGGGGGGGCTAAGAAGGGCAGGTACTGGCTGCTAGAGACTCACACACAGGCAAACTATAAGACCCTTATAGGAATACCAGAACAGGAGTCTAATTTGCAAACAAATCTAAGCCCAGAACCTACTTTCTCTACTTTCTTTCCTTTTCCTTTCTTGGTAGAGTGTGCAGTAACGGACAGGTAGTTTCAATCAGTCACAAGAGGGTTGGCAGGTTCTTCTGGCACCAGGAGGATTTACAAGAAGACTGGAAACAATATAGTTCAGCTGGAACTTTAGGGATAGACAGGCAGGTAAGAATAGGGAGAAAAACAATAAGAACAGTGTTTACACAGGTATTATCATGAGAGAAAAAGGTCCAACAAAAAACGCAGTTGAAAGAACAGAATAACTACCAATCTAATACTTATACTCTATTTAGTAGTTGAAATAAGGTAGCCTATTGATAAGCATTAGCTCATTGCATTAATACAGTGATGACAGTACATATAAAATAACAATTTGCTGGAGAGTACAAATGTAATACATATATAAACAGCTTCTCAGTTATCATTAATCATTAAAATAAACTCTGAGGTTTCAGTAAGTCAGTAATAAGAAAAGAAATAAAAAACAAAATTAGTATAGTAGATAGTGCAGATAATCACAGAATATATTATATAATAGACTAGCAAGGATAGTTGAGGATGAAATAAGGGATTTACAGGGGCATCAGCAGCAAATAAATAGCTACCGCTTAGGAGCCGTAAAAACTAGGGTCTGCAGGTAAAACTTTAAAACCACCAACAGTTAAGGTGTTAAAGTCGCTTGGTTCCCTGTGTCTACTACTACAGTGCTTAAGCGCAAGTAGCTGGTGAGCGGTAAATAACATACAGTTAGAGGTTTAGGTACGCTAGATGATAGGAGGGTATTTAAAACCCTGCAAGAGATAAGCTGTTGCTAGCGCTTAAATCCGTTTCTTACTGCGTAGCGTGTTTAGCACAAACTAAGAGATACGCAGAGATACCTCATAAAAGAGGTCTTAAGGAGCGATGAGATATTCATGGTAGTTTAGCTGAGAAACCGCATGTAAAAGCGGTTAAAAAAGGTAACTCAATGCAATTCCTATAGTCGCAGGGCTTTATGATGGTAAATAAGTATTGGGAGTGAGGAAACGCCAGCTGAGCACGTGGCCAGGCTCTGCGGGGGTGGCGTGGTGAAGGAAATAGAGTAAGCTACTGTACAATTAATGGATACAGTAAGGAGGCAAAGTAAACATGCTAGATGTCTAGCAGCAAGTATATATTACTATATATAATGTAAAGTGGCAAGCCAAAGTAAAAGCGCCAAGCAACAGATGAAGAAATGCGACTGTTACACTAGGAGTAGCTACTCAATTCCCTACAGCGACATATCAAGATAGTATGTCCTAAAAGAAAAATCGCATTTAAAAACACATTACAAACGCCACTAGCATACACTGAGAACAGCGAGAAAAATATAAGCTAGTTGAAGCCTGCAATAGGCGACTAGCAAGTGTTTAGGCAAGAAGGCATTAACATGGCTATACTAAACAGTAAAATAAACAGTAAGCAAAAGGTTCAAAACTGTGAAATATGCATTTAAATAAAAACGAAACAAGCCATTTAGTAGTCAAATATATACACATCAGTACACAGTCTTTTGTTAGGAGAGCAAATCATGTATAAAACACAGAAACAGCACTATAGCGTGGTGTAGATAAAGCTTAGTGCATATATTCCACAATAAAACGGCAAACTGTAGCCAATAATTACAGTATACACGGCTGCAAAAACCACAAGAACTGAGAGTAGTGACTCAAGCAGGTAAAGCCTACCAGATCTAGTACACCAGGATAGAGCGGACAGCAGCCAGGAGCCTACGCAGAGTAAGGCAGTAAAAGGGGAGACGTAGTTACAGGAAGGGGTAGAAATAAACTCTCAGGGGATGAGAGGCGGGACGAGAGTACACAAGAGAGTTGCAGGAGATGGGTGGGCGGGACCACATAAAGAAAAGGTGGGGGGGGAGTCTAGGAGTAGGTAAAATAATATACCGGGAACTAAGGTGGGTGAATGAATCCTGAAATAGGATATAATATTAAGGAAAATACTATGTAATAATGGGACACAGGTAGAGATAAAGGAAAAACAACTAAAGATAAGGGAGAAACAGCTGAAGGAGAGAAGGGAAAGGAGGCAATCAAAAAATGCAGGTAAGTAAGGTGAGAGAGGTATATAGTGAGAAAAAGAAGGTAAAGTAGAGACCAGAGTTCAGGGAGAAGATAGAGCACAGACAGGTAAAAATCAGTATGTGAACATACAGTGAAAATAGAGGAAGAGCAGGTCTAAGTTAACAGGGAAAGTAGGCAGCTTACAAGGAATGGAGCAAAGTAGAGATAGGGGGCAGATGGAGAGTGAGGCTAGGATAGAGGTGAAAAGGAATAGGAAGCCAGAGTACTATTGTAAACAGAATGTAAGGGCTAGATGGAGCCAGAAGGGAACAGCATACTAAACAACAGAAACAGAGGGAAGGAGCTACCTATAAGATAGCGCAGAAAAAAAGAGAAAGAAATGGAGAAATAAAGAATAAGACCAAGAGGGGTGTGTGGGAGAAGAGAAAAATAGTTAAAAAGTAGGAGAGTAGAGCATACGAAGGGAGGGAGAAGGGGGGGCTAAGAAGGGCAGGTACTGGCTGCTAGAGACTCACACACAGGCAAACTATAAGACCCTTATAGGAATACCAGAACAGGAGTCTAATTTGCAAACAAATCTAAGCCCAGAACCTACTTTCTACTTTCTTTCCTTTTCCTTTCTTGGTAGAGTGTGCAGTAACGGACAGGTAGTTTCAATCAGTCACAAGAGGGTTGGCAGGTTCTTCTGGCACCAGGAGGATTTACAAGAAGACTGGAAACAATATAGTTCAGCTGGAATTTCTCTACTTTCTTTCCTTTTCCTTTCTTGGTAGAGTGTGCAGTAACGGACAGGTAGTTTCAATCAGTCACAAGAGGGTTGGCAGGTTCTTCTGGCACCAGGAGGATTTACAAGAAGACTGGAAACAATATAGTTCAGCTGGAATTTCTCTACTTTCTTTCCTTTTCCTTTCTTGGTAGAGTGTGCAGTAACGGACAGGTAGTTTCAATCAGTCACAAGAGGGTTGGCAGGTTCTTCTGGCACCAGGAGGATTTACAAGAAGACTGGAAACAATATAGTTCAGCTGGAACAGATCTAGTACACCAGGATAGAGCGGACAGCAGCCAGGAGCCTACGCAGAGTAAGGCAGTAAAAAGGCGCAGTAAAAATGATGCGCTCCATAGCCTTGCAGACCAGGGTAGTCAGGCTTATGGGGCGATAGTTTCCGGGGTCCGTTGTTGCTTCACCTTTGTGGAGCGGGATAACTGTTGCTGTGCGCCACTCTATGGGTACATAGCCTGTAGAGAGGCTGAGTTTGAACAGTGTGTTTAGGCGAGGTGCTAGTTCATTTTGGAGCTCGTGTAAGACACAGCCTGGGACACCGTCTGGTCCCATTGAAGCTGTATTTTTGGCTTTGGATAGGGATGTTTTAACCTGTGTGTCAGTGATTGCCGGGGCATTACATTCTTCTGGTATGATTATGGGCCCTTTAGGGGGTGAGAGGGGGGTGAAGTTTGCACTAAACCCATCTGCCATAATGTTGGCAATATCAGTCAGCTCAGTGTATTTTGTGCCATTCTGCACTAACTCAGAGCAGATCAGAGAGTTTCCACTTAGGTTCTTGACATAGCCAAAGAACGCTTTGTGGTTATCTTTGGAGTCCTTGCACTTTTTCTTTTGAAGCTAGCCTTGGGTGATTTTATGAGGGATCGTAGTTTCTTGCTGATACTGATCAGGGATGTCTTTCCTTGAGATTTTACTCTTTTCTGCACTAGTTTCCTCCTCCTAATGTATAGCTTGTTTATGGCAGGGGTCCACCAGACTGATTTCCTTTTCTTGGAGGAGTGAGTCTTGGTTTTACTTGGGATAGCACAATCCATGCATTCTTGCAGGTGCTCATAGAGTGCCTTTGTAAGGGATTCAGCAGCTTGGACAGCATTGTCCTTTAGCATGGGGGCAGTGAACCTTTCCACCTTGGTCTTAAGTAACGTAAAGTTTGCTTTTGAAAAGTTTTTCACTGTGGTTTCCTTGATTGGGGGTGGGGATGGAATGTGGATATCCAGAGTGATTTGTCTGTGGTTTGATCTAACCAGCCAGGGTTTGACCTCCGGTGTAGAACACTGGTCACCCATGTTGGTGATGACCAGGTCCAATCTGTTGTCACCTCTCGTGGGGGTGTTGACCAGTTGATCCAGGGCGTTCGAGTTTATAAATTCTAGGAAGCGTTGGGCAAGGGAGTTAGTACTTGAGTAGTTCTCCCAGTTAATGTTTGGGTAATTGAAATCACCCAATATTAGGGCGTTTGGTAGGACCTTCATATTTTCCTTTGTCTCCAGAAACACGAAATGGGGGTCCTGGGTCATGGTGGGTGATCTGTAGCAAGCTACAATTTGAATTGCAGTTTTGCCCATTGTTAGTTGCACATGGATAATCTCTGAGGCATTGTGCTGTGCCACTAACCTGGAGGTGTGGGTATCCTTGATGAATATGGATACACCCCCACCTTTTGTGTTTCAGGCCGGGTTCTGTGGCCGAAAAGAATGGTATGAGTTATAGGCTGGTAGTGCTGTGTGCTTTCTGGAGCCTTAAACCAGGTTTCTGTTACTGCACAGATATCAGTGTTCTCCATACTGAAGAGTGCATGCATTTTTTGGTTTAGACTTCTGGCGTTGACTACCATTACCCTCAGTTTTTGGTTACTTGTGCTATATAGGTGGCGGGTTCATCTTTTGAGCCTTGCCTAAAAAAGGCACTATGGGGCGGCTAAAGCCTTGGCCAGTATTCGAAAGCCTAAGGGTGACAGGTGCAAGCCATCTCTTGCGAAGCAACGTGGCTTATCAAGCATGTCATCCCAAGTGGACAGATACTGGATCCCCTTTGAATGACACCAGAAACTTAGCCAATTGTTGAAATTGATCATTTTTTCTTTATATTGTGGCATCATTCTTGGTGAGGGCAGGATGCTACTCAGGGTCAGGGTCATACCGGTCTGGGCTACATGATCAGAGAGCTCTTCCATGTCTCTTTTCATGTAGTCCAGGGAGGTAAGTCTCAGGTCATTCACACCAACATGGACAATGACAGAGTCGTATTTGTACTTGTTCTGGAGTGACCTGAATGCTTGTGTAATGTGGAAGATCCTAGCACCTGACGGGCAGCTAACTGTAACCTTCTCCTTGTCCAGCCTAGTTAGTGGGGCATCAGTGTGCCTGACTATAGAGTCGCCTATTACTAGTGTGTTGGGTATGTTATTTTGCCTTAAGGACTGTGATTTGTGATTACATGGCACACTGATTATGTGAAGTATGTGTTTCATGGTTTGTGATGGGGTATGGAGGTTGCTTAGGTGTCTGCTTTGGAGGTCTCTGTTGCTTTTGCAGATTTTAATTTAGAGCCCCCGAGTATGTTTTCGTGTATTTGTGTGTTATTTGCCGGTGTTGGTTTAGTAGGTCTGTGTGAGACTGGTGGTGTGTTGCAAGTATTTTCCTTCTCCTCTTGACTGTCATTTCCAGTCTTGGGTTGAGAGGACTTTGCCTCCAGTTTGGCTGTATAATTGCATCTCTCGCATATATTAGTGTTTGGTGGTAGGAGGAGAGGGTTGTTTGTGTACATGAGGCAGTTGTAACATTGCCTCAAAATGCCCAGATTCACCAGTTGGACTGAAGAGTACACCTGAGACTGCCCATTGGATATGCCTGAATAGGTAAAGTGAGCTGTTTTACTGATTAGCTGGTAGGGACGAATAGAGAGCCTTGTCCTTCTGGAGAGTATAGGGGGTCTAGTGCTAGGGTTAATTAGTTCTTGCTATGAGTTTTGAGCAAGTGCTGGGCTGTGAAATGAATGGCTTGAGTGCTTAAGGTGAAAGTTTGTCTAGTTCCAAGGGAAAAATTGAAGAACAGACTTCGTGGAGCTGGGAATAGTTTAACCCTAGCTAACCAGCACTGCCCGGCGCGCAAATGCAGTTTTTATAGCAGGGAAATGAAAGAGATAAAAATTAGCCCAAAATGGCCAATAAACTACTAACTTCTGGCGTACAGCAAACAAGGCGCACAAATTTCAGAAAGAAACAGATCAAATAAGAAGGCACAATAAGCCTTTAACCAGAAATTCCCATCTCAGAAGGGCAAAATCTAGTCCCTCCTCCCATTAGAGTGCAGACTACAAACCTTAATGTAAAATAACTGGCCTGAAGCCCAAGTGCTTAAACCAGAAATAATGCGCTTTTAGAATAACAGACACTGAGCCTTCAATCAGCAACTCCCGACTTAGAAGGATGTAAGCTACCTGTCCTGCTGCAACAGTGCAGGCCACAAACCTTCTTAATGTAAAACAACTGGTTTGAAACCCAAGTGCAGTAACCAAAAGAGTTAGAATAACGGTTACAATTTAATCAGGCTACTACCAAGCAGTAATAAATGCAGCAGAATAAACACAAATGAGTACTCTTAAGAAGAGGCAAAAGCAAAATAAGGTAATAAAGTAGGAAGAAACACAAATACAGTAAAAGCAGATAAAGTGCACATTTTTTTATATAACAATAGAAAGCAAGCAAACTGATTCGAACAAATTACCCAATTAACCGGTAAAAAACCTCAGAACTGAGCCCTGTTCTAGCAGTCTTCAATCAGACAAGTTCAGGGCCTAAGTGGGTATGTCTACTCAAATGTTCTCTCTGTATTAGGCAGGATGAGCTAATGAGACTAGACTAGGATAGAGCTGGGATAGGGCTGAACAGATGGGAATGGTAGGAGTGTCTGAAATCAAAATATGATGTCACTGTACTCTGTTCAGTGAGCAAATGAGATGGGCCCAGGAGGAGTGTTCAAACACAAATTTACAGGAGGGGCGGTCAATTCCAAAGCCACCAAGATTAATACCACAACAAGAACAGGGAGGGTGGGTGGAGAAAACTAACTGCAGACAGGGAGAAAACTGAGAGAGCTCACAATTTCAGTAAACAAATAAATAAGCAGATAAATGCAGTACTATTTTTAACACAATGTTCAGTGAAACAAAGAGAAAAAATAAAATTCAGTACTATCTTGTAACATTTTGTACTTCTCTCAGCTTGTAATAAAGTTGATGTATGGTATGCAAAAGCTAACCAAACAGCTCCAGTGTGCAACTATTAAGCAGAAATAATTCCAGAAATAAGGGACTAAGATTTTAAGGCACAGAGAATCCCTCTAGGCTAAGACTTCTAAACCGAATAACAATGAAGTGAGAAGAATAAATTAAATGCAGACAGAGAGGGGAGAGAGAGAGAGAGCTCACAATTTTTTTAAACAAATAAGCAGATAATTGCAGTACTATTTTTAACACAATATTCAATGAAACAATAAACAGAAAAAATAAAATTCAGTACTATCTTATAACACTGCAAGTTTGTACTTATCTCATCTTGTAATAAAGTTGATGTAGGGTATGCAAAAGCTAACCAAACAGCTCCAGTATGTAACTATTCAGCAGATAGACAGGACTAAATCCTTCAGAAAGTCTGATCAATTGCTGGTTAGCTTTGCTGCAGGGGCAGAGGGCAAAGCCATCTTCAAACAAACCATTTCGAAATAGATAGCACACTGCAGCCATTTCTGCTACAAGCAACACAGAAAGCCTCCCCCCAAGGGAGTCAGGACTGACTCCACCAGAGCAGCCTCCACCTCTGCAGCTTTACTCAGAGGAGTCCCCACCAGGGACATCCTGGAGGCTGCCACCTGGACATCTGTTCACACCTGTACCAAACATTACCACCTGCCTATCTTCTCCAAATCCAGGGCAGGGTTTGCCTCTGCAGTCTTGCAGGGCATTCTAGCCAGCCCCTAGTTTCCTTGACTGCCTCCACCCATTTCCTCAGCTTTGGGAATCAACACAAATGTGATGACTGCAACAGTGAAACATGAAGAACATAGTACAGTTGTGTACACTCACCATAAATCTAGATGTTTGATTGCATTCACTGTTGCAGTCCTGGTTTCCCTCCCTCCATCCCCCTCTTCTTCTTCTCTTTCCTTACAAGGGACATATTGGTATTTACACTCTACTGCTGGGATTCTTCCACCAGAACCTGGCTCTCACTTGGGGTTCCTGACAAGTTAGGGAAAGAAAAACTGATGTAATGGCGTCGGCTGCCTTACTTTATACTACTAACGACCTGACGTCAGTCCTGAAGCGACAGCAACTGATGCAGAAATACTCAGCCTCTGGTATTCGGGACGGCCGAAGGCTACCCTGGCAGGGATAACCCAAATGTGATGACTGCAACAGTGAATACACTCGAACATCTACATTTATGGTAAGTGTACACAACTGTACTGTGCCAATCCACTTGTTTTATTTACAACCATTTGTAGTCTGTATGTGGTAATCCCAGATTGTTGTGAGAACAATGGGAGGTCATATTCAAGTTTGGGGATGAGAACATTACTGGCTACTGTCCTGTCTGCAGTGGCAGAGAGGAGGTGGGATATTTTGTAGCAAAGTTTCAGTTGGCTGAGTTGTTTATTAGCTATTTTTTTTTCACTAAACTTAGTGAAGGTCAGGGAAGGATCTAGCGTCATGCTCAGGTATTTTTGTTCAGTTATGTTAAGTGAAGTGCTGTTTTTTGTCATCTTTATTTAGCAGGGTTACCTTGGACTTATTTTATATGCCAGTAATCTAGTCGTAGACACCCAGATATCCAAAGACCACTCCAACAAGACCTCCTAAAACTAAGCAAATGACTTGCCACTACTAAACAACAACAACAAAGATTGCTGCTATTTGGAGCTAACAAAATGCCTTTTAAACCACCCCAGCACTCTCCACTTCAAAGACCAGTTTGAGAACACCATTGAAATCACTTCCTCCTTCCAGTATCCTGACATCTGGTTAGATCACTAGCCAGATGGATGAGTGTTCTTGTGCATTACATTTGCCCATCTACCTACTTAAGTGAATAAACTACTGGAAACTTCAACAAGGTGTCTTTATTTTTCCCACAGGGAGATTATCAGAGAGAAAGTTTATTAGATCTGCTAGCTGGAGTAATTTTATGTGGACTAATCCTTTGTACTCTGTTACAAGTTAGAGAGTGACACCCTTGAATCTTTCTGGACAAACCTTTATGATTGGATGGGCATCCACAAATTCAACCCTGACTTGTTTCCCTTCTAGAAGCAGGAGGTACATCATTAGGGTCATTCTCAGCAATGTGCATACGATGTCATAATTTATTTGCCTTGTAATTCCTATGATCCTGTTATCCAAGTAAGTGTTTATGTGGGTAACTTGAATGAAAATAAGTCTTTTGGACTTGGCTAAGGGTTTATTCTGCACTCTGACGTATTTTAATAGAAAAAAAAAAAAACTTATTTGAGTACTTTAGCCTGTACCTTCCTAAACCTGTATTCAGGATTGTATAAGTAGATAGGAGTCCATGTATTTTACATTTTTATGTTACTAGTATGAACCAACAATCAATGACCTTTCTATATTCAGCATAGCACAGGCTGTAATCCCTTCCATGTCTCCTACAGAGTGTTTATTGACTGAAGCATTACAATAACTTGCACAGATCAGGCAGGCAGTGACTATATTCCCCCTTCTCCCATGCACTCTTTCTTTGCTTGAGGCCATATGCCAAATTGCACACTCAGCCTGGTAATAAAGAGAGTTTTCAGTCTGTCTCCACCTAACCTAGTAGTGGCTAAAGTCTTCAGCAAGTGCTTGCACCCAATGTTTACTAACAACACCCAGAATCCATTTCAAATTCCACACCCAACCTGGTGACTTTCAGAGTGTCGTCCTTGGTCACCCCTCCCCTGTCAGTGATGGTACTGCCTACTATCATGAGTTGGAGAGCAGCTTATACAGCCCTTGTAGCCAGGTCGGTGATTGGGCTGTACTACCCATTTTCAGGAAAAGTACATTTGTAATTTTGTACTGCAGCAGCCTGCCTAGCATGTTATGGTTGAAGTGGCCATTCTTTCCCTGACCCTTCTGTTCCACAGTCCATCTATAGCATGCCATAGACAGTGTAACTGATGAACTGCTCTAGTCATGTAGTGGATTTCAGGACATGTGGTTCATTTACAAAATGTGCCACAGCAGTGTCATGTTGGGTGACCAATTTGGGAAACTATACAGACAGTGCTATGGCTGGTTTGGGCTACTCTTGCAGTAAGCAGTCCGTACCTTTTTTCATCACCCCCTGGCATCTTAGAAAGCCTTTGTGCAATTTTCTGTAATGATGACACCTTAGCTTCCAGACCCCAGCCATAATTTTATTTTGTAACATACTCAGAGGTAAGAGTAATTGTAATTGAAAATAGTTCCGTATCTCTAGTACAGGAAACTATACCCATATCTAGCAGTAAAACTTATAATGTATTAAGTAAAGCAAAATATTGTAGGTACTGTAGATAGTAGAAGCATCAGTGCAGTTATACCACTTCATAATATATACTGAATGGTACCGTTAGCATTCCCATGTTCAAATTATTGTTTCTGACTGCATGCTAATACCTTCCAGAATTAACCATTACTTTTCTTTGTATGCAGTAACAAAGATGTAATAATATGCATTTCATTATTACAAGTCTGAGGTACCCCTTGCTCGCAAGCCTGCTGACAGTAAAGCTTTCCTCTAGCCTGACATGGCCATTCTTTCTGTTATCCAGAAATTTCACCTAGGCTCAGAGTAGGAGCTCCTTGGAATGGGTCATCATGCAGCCATTAAAGTACTTTGGTGCCTCTGCTTACACCCCTTCTCCTCTATCAGCTTTGATGAGTGTCACATCCCCATCAAGGACAGATGAATCTGGTTTATTCCCCCAGTCCGAGGTCAAAAGGAGACTTATTCTTTCAAATCGTTTATTCCCCCAGTCTGAGGCCAAAAGGAGACTTATTCTTTCAAATCGTTTCATCGTACTTGCTGAGTGACTCGGGATTATCCCCCCAGACTGGGACCTGAAGGGAGGCCTGCCTTTTTAGCCTCAATAGGTAAGCACGATTTCCAATCAGTGGCCTACATCATTCTGGTGTAGGCAGTGGAGGCGTATTTTCCCTGCTCCACCGCACTATATCCCTCCCTCCCCTTGGTGGTTGGTACAACATCACTGAGGGTGACAGGCACCCTGCTCTTGATGTATGCATGTTCCCACACACAGAACCTTGAGAACTACTTTTGCTATCCTGACATCCCAAGCCCTCGTTCTACTGGTCAGTGGCTTTCATGTAAGCCTTAGCTTGTAGTAGTGCATAGTCAGGCTGGGAAACACCATTCCCGTCCCCCCCAACCCATGCCTACCAGCACCCAGGCTACTATTTGAAATTGAGTAGTCTGGCTCATAATTGGGATTTTATTCCTAAATGTACCAGAGCTGGGATTTGGTTCTTAAATTTGTATTCTGTTTTACTGCCACACTCATCCCCACCAGTCTTTTCCCATCATTAATTAGTTGCGTCAGTTTTGCAGTTACAGTTTGCAAATACTTTAAGAAATTGATATTAAAAATAGAATTAGAAACCCTACTACTATTGCTTGTACTTTGCAGCTGCAACACAGCTAGGATTGAAAGCAAAGTTACTTCAAAACGAAGTCTGTGAGTTTGTGAAATAAAATTGGACCTACTGCTGTAGTTAAAAATTAGTCTTTAGCATTTACACTTCTGACTCCCCCAGCCTCATTCACTCTCATTAGCTCCTTCTCAAGTAAATCAACTCTGCTACTGTTCTCCCGTCCCATTGTGTCATCATAACGACACAATTGTAAGAAACAAACAAACAAAAAAACAGTTTGCTGAAGCAATCAAGCAGATTTATGCTACAAGTAGTTTTAATGCATTCCCTGACTGGAATGCATTTATAGCACTGACCTCTGTCTTTAAATTAGGTTAAAAGGCCAGGGTGAGAACAATTAAAATGACAGTTAAAATTATTACCATTTTTGTCTGTGCACATTTGAATTTCTTTTATGCACTGCTTTCACAAACGATGTGCTTGTGTAACCGTATGCAACTTAGAGGGAACATTGTTGCTGATATAAATTGAAGAATAATTATTTTCTGATTCTCTTCATAATGTGTGCTGTCTCTATTAAAGCTTTGTCTTGAGTTTGATACTTTTCCCCCATCATGTTTATAATACAGTCAGAACAGTTCAAGAATAGCATACTTTGGTGAGCGGTGAGGATTTTGACATATTTGTTACTATGGCACTAGTAAACATACATTTGTAGCATTTTAAGTGCAAGGCTAGTGAACTTACATGGGAAGGTGTACATTTGGGAGAGGTTCTGTAACTCATGTCTGTAGGCTAGGAGAGGTTATGTACCTGTTCTGTCTGTGGACTTGGAAAGATTCTGTAACTGTCATGTCTGTGAACTGGGAAAGGTTTTGCAGCTGTGTGTCTGTGGACTGGCAGAGGTTCTGTAACTGTCCTGTCTGTGGACTGGGACACACTGGAGTTTAAACCAGATGGAGTACTAACTGCACAGCTTAGCAGTGGAAAAATGGGTTTTAAAATTGGAACATCATGACTTTATGCTTGCTAAGGCATGACATAATTCCAGTAGGTGGTATTGCTAAACTAATGTACCAAGAGAGATGACACAGTGAGTCGTCAGCCTTGTATGGTCCTAGTGCATTAGTAAATCAGCAGGGAAAATGGATGCCTGAATGTAATAGTTTGAAACAAAAAAAAGTCTAAGTTATTTTCTGTATAAAACAACACTTATTTCTCCCCATATCTAACTACTAATACCATAATCTCTCTCTCTTTGGAAACAGGCCAGTATTCTTCATATTAATCACTGCTGCTGTAGCCTTAGCTATACAGGTTAAATCCTGCCAATGATATAACAGCCACATGCCCAAACTGTCAGATAGCTCTTCTTGAGCTGACTAAAAGACAAGTTTGGGTGTAAAGTCACAACTTTCCTGTAGTGGAAGAGTACACTCCTCTGAGGCTTTCAAGGACTGGCTGTTAGCTTGTGCTTTTTTTTTGCTAAGCAGATAAGTTTCCTGTGGAGGAAAAAAAACTTTTTTCTTCTTTCTTATATTTCCTGATGTTTTATTACTTATTACTTACTTCTTCAGTAGTTATTTTAAAGCTAGGTATGTTGTGTTTTAATGGACTGTCTCATGACTGTAATGTACTTTTAAATGGACACTATTTCTTTCTGTCAGTTTAATAGTAATGTAAACTAACTAATATACTTTCTGTGGATAAATAGTATTTATTTTCCCATTATAGTCTGCCATAGTGTTTGAAAGTGCTTTTTACTTTGTTTATTTCTGTCAAAATAACTTTTGTAGAATGGTAGTTTTACCGGTATTTGTTCCTTGTCTTTCTTGGGAAAGAGGCAACATTTTTGGCTTGACCATGGAATTGATTGTTGGTTCTATAGTGTGTCCTCCTTGTAGCCACAAAAAGAAAAAGGTAAGCAAACAGCTTCTGCTACCACAGCAGGTAGCAGTTTGCCTCAACCACAGGTAGGTGAATCTGCTGTGGCCATTTGTTATTCTTCAGACTACTCATCTTTTACCCTAGATCCCTTTGTGGACTGGGGGGCTAGCCACGTCCTCTGCGGCTGTTGAAATCCCCTCAGTAAACAAAGGAGAGTCTCTCTTGCCAGTCCTGGGAGAGAGAACAGGGAAGGTTTCTCTGTTTTGTCAGAATGCTGTGCCCATCCTTGGGAAAACAGTGGCGGCTGCCATGAGTAACAAGCCTGGCCCCATTTTTCCTGTCAAAAAGAAACAGAAAGAAATTCTTGCTCAATTCTTTGGTTAGGAGTAGTTTACTGGGACTGGCTCAAGTTTAATTCAGGCTATTGATCTGTCTTGTAGAGTAGTTTCTGGTAAAAGAGGAGGGTTACTTCTTTTCCTGAAGCGATTCAAGATTGTGAATCTGAACAGGAAGATTCAGAGTTTTGCCCTCAGATTTCTGATTCAGATTTAGAGGAGATCTGAGTTTCTGATTCTCCCTTCTGGGAGTTCTCTTTCTTCGAGACTATTGCTAGAATGTCCCAGTGCTTTCAGTGGAAGAACACTGAGGTTTCTCAGCCTCTCAGAAAAAACGCGAGTTGCTACAGAAGGATTTTCAAGAACGTGCACCCATTCCTCCTGCCCTGTCTGCTGTAGAGAATTTGTGCTTACTGCCTGCAGTTTTCCTAATAGTCAGCCACCTGTCCCTAAAAAGGCAGATAGGATGTTTAAAGTTCCTTGGTCTTTTAAACTTTTATACACTATTTCCAAACCTGACCCAGCAGCTATAGCCTTATTTGACTCCACTGCTGCTAAGCACTTAGTTAATTCCAGTCGTACTCTTCTCTAATAAGGGGGAAACATTATTGATAGGTATGGGAAAAGTGTATACTTCTGCAACTTTGATTTCAGAATTTTAATTGTCAGGCTCGTATGTTACATTTTGTTTTGACATATTGTGAAAGTATGAGGAATGTTTTATCTACAGTTTCTTCTTGTGAAGAAAAAGCTGCTTTAAATAACTTAATGTATTCTATTACACAGGTCACTACTCATTGTTTGTGGGGCATATATGACATTGTTGATACTTCTTCCAGGGCTATGGCCACTGGTACTGTTTTAAGAAGCTTTGCTTGAATGCATTTTCAGAACCTTCCAGATGATGATAAAAATTACATTTTAAATTCTCCTTTGGATAGTGATTTAGTGTTTGCCCTATGATGCAGAGGTGATCAAAAAGTGTGATGAAAGGGGCAAGCTGATCCATGGAATCTCAAACATATTTCAGCTGTCCTTTTTGAATCTCAAACATATTTCAGCTGTCCTTTTCAAAACTGTCCAAGACGTTTTCTTTCTCCTCATCTAGTTTTGAGGAAAAAAAACAGGATAAACAGTCTCAACAGATATTCAGGTAAAAAGTGGCAAAGAGGTTCCAAAAAGAAGTCTCAAACCTCCCACAACCATGGACAGTCCAACAAATCTAAATGACTGTTCGAGAGACCTTATGACCCCCTCCCACCCTGACCCCTTTTCCCTTCCAGAATGTCTGAATCCATTTTCTCTTTGGCAACAGATTATTTCAGACCAGTGGGTTCTGAAAATCATTCATCAGGATTACAGATGTCAGTGGGAGAAAATTCCTGCTTTCCGAGGGGGGGGGGGGGTTCATTCCTCATCATACAAATGATACTCTCTTGTTTCCACCTGCTTTCATCACATGCTTATCCCACTGAGTGATAGAACTAGTTCCTCTTTCCCAGGTGGGGAAGGGGTTTTTATTCAAGGATTTTCCTAGTGACAAATAAAGAATCTGGATCTTTCTTTCCTATACCTCTTTGTGATGGTGCCCAAATTTAAAATGATGTCACTTCACAACTTGCTACCTTCTTCCTCTTTCAAGTTTCCTGGTAACACTAAACTTTTAAAAGATGCTTATCATCACATCTCTATTCATCCAGACTTCAGAAGTTTCTTAAGGTTTTGTGTGTCTGGATCACATTATCAGTTTTCTGCCTTATCCTGTGGACTATCCACTGCATCCAGAATGTTCACCAAGTGAATAGCTCCAGTTATAGCTCATTGCAAGTTAGAGGGTATCCACTCTTTTCCCTATTTAGATGACTTGCTTATCTTTGCAGAGTCTTTTTCAAAATATCTGGAATCTCTCTTTGGTGAGAAATCTCCTGAACAAGCTGGGATTCCAAGACAGTATTCAAAAGTTTTTCTTGACTCCCTCATACAAGATTGTCTTCCTGGGATGTCAGCTGTACACGTCAGTTCAAAGAGCTTTTCTTGCACAGGAAAAATAGATCTTTAGATATATTTCTAGGGCTTTCCAATCAGATTTCAGTCACTGCGAGAGAATACCTCAGGATAGTAAACACCTATGAACCTATTTTGAGTATCATGGCATCTATGATTCTCATGATACGCGTGCCAAGACTCCACATGAGAAAGGTACAATAGTATCTGAAATCTCTTTGGTTCCAGCATTAACACTGTTTATCTTTTCAGGTCCATGTACTAGGGTTTGTCAGAAGAGATATGTTTTGGTAGAGACAACAGATATCCTTAAATCCAGGTCTCCCCTTCTCCCTCCCTGCTCCAAAGCAGTCACTACAGATGCTTTGAACCTTGCTTGGGGAGCAGTTTCAGAAGGGATAAAAGTGCAGGGGGTGTGGAACACCAAGGGCAGATGCAGGCACATAAATGTCAAGGAAATGCTTGCCCTGATCAAGGCACTAAACTCTTTGAACCATCTTTGGTCCCCAGGACCTCTTTAAGTGGTTACAGACTATACCACAGTCTTGTGGTACATCATCAAGCAAGGGGGAACCCCCTTTCCAGGCTAACCATGTTAGCGTTGGATTTAGCTTCACAGCACAGTCTCACTCTACAGGAATCCTGCATTCCATCACATCAAAACTGTGTAGCAGACAAGCTGAGAAGGACCAGGGCAGACTGGAATGGAAACTTGATCAGAAGGTCTTCTAAAATTTGATACATCTGTTGGGAGTTCCTTAAGTAGACCTCTTTGCATTCTGTCTGAACAACCAGCTGGCAACATTTTATTTCAGGACTCCTGTATGCCTTCTACCCTTTCCACTAATTTCAAGGGTACTTGTGAAGATTCAAAAGAAATCATCCAAGATCATTGTGGTGACTCCCTTCCGGCCCAGGCAACTGTGATTCTCCTTTCTTTTGGAAATGGCCAGGGGCAATTACCAAAGGTTTGCACACAGAATGGATCTACTGACACAAGAAGAGGGGTGTTTGATACATGTCAGTATCAGTCATCTTCAACTGACTGCCTGTATGATAGGCCCTTGGTTCCTTTTAGGCCCCTGTTTACTGAGGATGTGCAGCAGGTACTAATGGAGACGAGGAAGCCGCTACCAGAAAATCATATATTAGCAAAGGGAAAAGGTTTTTTAGTTTGTGCTAACAACATAACCAGCACCCGTTCAGGGCTAGTTGCTCTCTAGTTTTACAGTATTTGTCTGAGTTACTATACTGTAGCCGTTCTCATTTCTCTATCAAGGTTCATTTATCGGCCATTTCAGCATATCTGTCAATGGATCTCCCTCTTTCAAGGCAGTTTTATGTCAAAATGGTCTTGAAAGGAGTTTTGCTTATGAGGCCTCCAAGTAAACTGGTGGCTCCTCCTTGAGATCTTAATTTTGTGTTACTAACCTTTACTTCATTTGAACCAGCTAATCTGGCTGACCTGATGTTCTTAATGTGGAAAACAGTTTTACTGATTGCTCTGACTTCTGCGAGAAAGTTATCTCACTTGCAAGCACTTATGGTGTGTGAGCTCTACCTCATTTTCCATAGGGGAGGGTTTATTTGAGAACTAATCCTTCCTTTATGCCTAAAGTGGTATCCAAGTTTACTTTAAGCCAAACTGTCAATCTGCCTGTTTTCTTTCCTGAATCTAATGCATTGGATCCATTCACCCATCCAAAACCCCTTTTTACTATTTTTGCACATGGGGTTGGGGTGTCACTTCAGCTTCACTTGGCTCTAGATGTTTGTCACTCCATACACTGGATGTCCACAGACTACTCCGGTACTATGGATGAATTGTTCATTTCTTGTGAAGGTAAGAAGGGACAATCTGTGTGTCAAAACAGACTGTTTCCAAATGGTCTAAGGCATACTCACCATGACATATCTATTCCAGGCAGGGTCAAGGCCCACCGTAACAGGTCATTTGCTTCATCTTTGGCATTTTAGAAAGGGTTGGATTCTAGAAGTATTGTAGAGGCTGCTACTTGGTCTTCTGTACATACTACATACTTTTACAAAGCACTATGATCTTGATTCCTTTTCTAGGTCTATGCTAAGCTTTGCTAGGACTATTCTCCGGGGACTCCTGGACAGTACTCCTTCATCCTCCCAATTATAGTTAGCTGGGGTGATCTACCCATATAGCTAAGGCTACTGCAACAGTGAACATTATGAATAACATAGTACAGTTGTATAAGTTGAACTTACCATAGGTAGATACTAGGCTATCTGCCCTAGGGCATTTATAAGCCTAGCCAGAGTGTATTTGGCTTCCACCTCCCTATTAGATTAGCCTACTGTGCCTCTGTAAAGTAGGTCACAGAAGGTACCCTTTTAAGATTAGTTTACTGTGCCTCTGTCTAGCAGGGACACAGAAGAGATCCCGGGGGTGAATTTGCGATTTCCCATCCACGCGTCCAGATTTTGCTTGAAGAGGGTCAGCGAGGGGCTGTGTCTAACATGAATTGGGATTCTATTCCAGAGTGAGGGGAGCCTCTGGGAAATGAATCTGTCCCTCCAGCATGTCCTATTTATTTTTGTGCTGAGGTTTAGGTCCCTGGAGCGTGTAGCTCTAAGGGACTTGGATTTTTTGAGGTGGAGCATGTCCATTAATTCTGGGTTTGACATGGCTTTGTACATCAGGCACAGATCGCCTCTGAGTAGGCGGTAAGCAACTGAGTAGAGCAGGAGTTTCTTTAGTCGAGCTGCATAGGACATCTGTTTGTAGCCCATGATCCTCTTGGTGAGGTACTTTTGGGGTCTCTCCAGTTGCTGCAGGTGTCGGGTAAGGTACATCCCAAAAGGGGCATTGTATTCAATTATGGGCCTGATGAGTGACAAGTAGAGGGGCACAATGACCTCTCTTGATCTAGATGTGAACCCTTTTGTGATAAGGTGGGCTATATAGAAGGTCTTTCTAACCACTTTGGCAACGTGATTATCAAAGGAGAGATTACTATCTACGTTGGTCCCCAAATCTCTAATTACTTCTTCCATACTTAATGAATTACCACTTATGTGGTAATTTGTGGGCACCTTGTTTTTCCCAAAGGGGATGACTATGCAGTTTTTAGCATTTAGTTTGAGGCCGTGGCTGTGGCACCAAGCATCCGTCTCTGTGAGACCCTTTTGGAGGATGCTTGTGTCAGCTGATTCGATTATGGCCCCCAGTTTTCAGTCATCTGCAAACTTTGTCAGCCATAATTCCCCCGTGTTAGCCTGAACCTCAGAGAAGTCTATACCGAACAAAAGAGGTCCCAGAACTGAGCCCTGTGGGACACCACTTGTAACTGGTTTGGATTCAGACATGGCACCTGCGATTCTGACCATGTGGGTTCTATCTCTGAGCCAGTTTGCAACCCATCTTGTGATATAGGGGTTGATATTTAAGCTGGTAAGCTTATTTATGATGCCCGAGTGGGGTATTGTGTCGACGGCTTTTGCGAGGTCCAGGTAGGCTGTGTGAACTACCTTGCCCTCATCTATGGCTTTGGTAACTGTTTCAAAGAAATCAACTAGGTTTAAGAGGCAAGATCTGCCCTTAACAAAGCCGAATTGGGTAGGGTCCAGTGTCTGGAGGCTCCCAATGTCTTTGTTTATGAGTTCCATGATAATACGCTCCATAGCTTTACAGACCAGACTAGTCAGGCTTATGGGGCGATAGTTTCCGGGGTCTGTTGTGGCACCACCTTTGTGGAGTGGGACCACTGTAGCTGTATGCCATTCTTTGGGTACATATCCTGTAGTAAGGCTAAGTTTGAACTGTGACTTAATGTGAGGGTTCAGTTCTTCTTGGAGCTCGTGTAAGACGCAGCCTGGGACACCGTCCGGTCCCATAGATGCTGTGTTTTTTGCTTTGGAGAGGGCAGCTTTCACCTGTGCATCTGTGATGTCAGGGAGGTTACATTCAGTTGGGATAGGCATTTGCTCCTTTGGGGGGGGGGGGGGTTTGCGCTGAATCTGTCTGCCAGGATGTTGGCTATGTCTGTAGGTTCAGTATATTTTGTACCGTTATGCAACAATTCAGAGCATATCTGGGAGTTTCCGCCCATGTTCCTGACATAACTAAAGAAGGCCTTGTGATTATCTTTAATGTCTATGGCAATTTTTCTTTCGAAGCTGGCCTTTGATGATTTTATGAGGGATCGAAGTTTCTTGCTAATACTGATCAGAGATGCCTTCCCTTTTTGGGATTTTGCTCTGTTATGTAGTAGCTTCCTCCTTCTGTTGTATAGCTTATTTATGACTGGGGTCCACCAGACCAGTCTCCTGTTTTTGGAGGAGTAAGTCTTGGTTTTATTTGGGATAGCATGATCCATGCATTCCTGCAGGTGCTCATAGAATGCATTTGTAAAGGATTCTGCAGATTGGGCTGTATTATCCTTTGGCCCAGGGGCTTTGAAGGATTCCACCTCAGTCTTGAGAAGTGCAAAGCTGGCTTTTGAGAAATTCTTTACAGTGATTTCCTTGGCTGGGGTGGGGACGGGATATGGATGTCCAGGGAAATTTGTTTATAGTCTGATCTTACCAATGAGGGGTTTACCTCTGGTGTGGAACATAGAGTCCCCATGTTGGTGATGACCAGGTCCAATATGTTGTTCCCTCTTGTGGGAGTGGTGACCAGTTGTTCCATTGTGTTAGAGTTTATAAATTCAAGGAACCGTTGGGCGAGGGTGTTTGGGCTTGAGTAGTTTCCCCAGTCAATGCTTGGGTAGTTGAAGTCACCCAATAACATAGTGTTTGGAGAGACCTTCATATTCTCCAGTGTTCTCAGGAATGCCAAGTGGGATTCCTGTAATAGGGAGGGTGTTCTGTAGCAGGCTACAAACTGAAAGGCAGTTTTGCCCACTGTTCTGTTAGTTGCACATGGATGGTTTCCGATGCTTCGTGCAGTGCCACTAACCTGGAGGTGTAGGTATCTTTGATAAATATAGATACTCCCCCTCCTTTCGTGCTTCGGTCCGAGTTTTGGTGCCGAAACGCATGATATGAGTTATAACCTGGTAGTGCTGGGGTGCTGTCAGGAGCCTTGAACCAGGTTTCTGTTACTGCACAGACATCAGTTTTCTCCATACTGAGGAGAGCCTCAAGTACGTGCATCTTGAGGTTTAGACTTCTGGCATTGAGTAGCATTACCTTTAGTTTTTTTATTCTTGGGTTGTCCTTTGAGTTTTGCCTAAAAAAGGCACTATAGGGTTGGCAAGAGCCTTGGCCAGTATACGAAAGCCTAAGGGTGACAGGTGCAAGCCGTCCCTAGCGAAGCAACGTGGCTTGTCGAGCATGTCATCCCAGGCTGACAAACACTGTATCCCCTTTGAATGACACCAATACTTTAGCCAACTGTTGAAACTGATCATTTTGTCTTTATACTGTGGCATCATTCTTGGTGAGGGCAAGATGCTACTCAAGGCCATGGTCATACCAGCCTGGGCTACATGGTCAGAGAGCCCCTCTATGTCTCTTTTCATGTAGTCCAGGGAGGTACGTCTCAGGTCATTCACACCGGCATGGACAATGACGGAGTCATACTTGTACTTGCTTTGGAGTGACCCGAGTGCTTGTGTTATGTGGCGGATCCTGGCACCCAACAGGCAGCTTACAGTGACCCTCTCCTTGTTCAGTCTGGTGAGCGGGACGTCAGTGTGCCGGACAATAGAGTCCCCTATAACAAGTGTATTTGGTGTGTTGTTTGGCCTTAAGGGCTGTGACTGTGAGGCACACTGATTATGTGAGATATGTGATTCGTGGGTATTGTTGAGGGGTGGCTGTTGCTTGGATATCTGCTTAGGAGGTCTTTGCTGTTTAGGCAGATTTTTATTTAGAGCCTCCGAGTATGTTTTTGTGTGTTTATGTGTTGGGTATGCAGATGCAATAGGTCTGTGTGAGACTGGATTTGTGGTGCGGGTGGTTACTTTTTCCTCCTGACTGACTGTGCCAGTCTTGGGTTGAGAGAGCTCTGCCTCCAGTTTGGCTGTGTAACTGCATCTCTCACATGTATAAGAATTTGTTGGAAGGAGGAGAGGGTTGTCTGTGTACATAAGGCAATTGTAACATTGCCGCAAAATTCCCAGATTCACCAGCTGGACTGGAGAGTAACCTTGAAACTGACCCTTGGACATACCAGATTAGTATAGGGAACTGTTTTTTTACTGATGAGATTAGGGGAGGGAACTGATTTTTCTCTTGATCAGGAAGGACCAATCAGGAGCCTAATACTTATGAGAAGTCAAGGAGGGTGTAGTGCTTTAGTTAGTTAGTGTTTCCTTATAAGAGCTGAGCAAGTGCAGGGCTTTAGAAAGAGAATAGAGTGATTACTTTGAGAGTTTGAACAGTTCTAAGGGAAAAAGTGAAGAGCAGACTTTGTGGAGCCTGGAATAATTTAAACCTGTTTAGGCGGCACTGCCCGATGCTGCTCAATGCACAAAACCGCGCAAAAAGAGAGTTGTAGGGTTTTAAGAGAGAGATCAAGGAGTTTAGAATTGACCCAAAATGGCCAATAAAACTACAGCTTCTGGGTATTAACCACTCCTCCAGGGACAGGCAGGCTGTTCAGTGTTAACTACTCCCACTGGTGAACACAGAGACTTCCCTTTAGCCCAAGCAAGCACTGGCCTTCTAGAAACTTCCAAACAGTTCAGAACAGCAAATCTGTAACTGAACTTTCTTAACTTTCAGAAAGTGGGAAAAAAGCAAGATTTTTTTTTTTCTTTTTGATGTAGTTTAAAGGTAGCAGAGATACACAAGCAGCAAAATAATCACACCAGTGCAATAAATGACCCCACACTTGAGTGCTAGGCCAAAATCAGGTAAAATGCAGTTATTAGAGAAAAAAATTATTTTAAATTAAGTGCAACACAGGAAATGCAGTAAACAGGCTCTAGATGTGTTCCAAGTACCGTTACTGTTACAGATATAAACTTTAGCAAGCCGGAAAATGCCAAAAAATAGGCAGCAAAGCAGTAAAACTTAACAAAAAATCAGAAGAAAATACTTAAAATCACAAAAGTGGCTCCTTTTCTTCTCTCAGCGTTTTCTCCCCTTGGTAGGTGCTTCAGCAACAACTAGCAGCAGTAGATGTTCAGATGATCGCTGTTGCAGTAGTCCCTCCCTGTCTCCAGCCCCTTATTTTGGGTGTTTTTTTATGTCAGTGTGTGGACATTTTTTTGTTTTTCCTAGCATTGTCATTTCAGGGCTCATCCTCCCTCTTTCTGCTGGCAGGAAAGCTGTGAAAGGCTTTGCACCCAAAATTGTCTTTGTCAGCTCACCTTGAACAGTTTGATAGTTTGGGCATGTGGAAGGTGCCTTGAAGCTTTGGAAGCTGGGTAGCTGCTATATCCTTGGCAGGATGTAACCCATATAGCTAAGGCTGCTGCGGCAGTGATTATTAGAACATCTGCTGTTACATTAAGTTGAACTTACACAAGTACACTTTATAAAAATCCATTTCGAAATTATCCAAGTCAGTCAGGAAAACTTAAGAATAGTTTCAGTCCTGCCCCTTGGCAAAATACTTGAGAAACTAATATTTGCTCAGGTGTTGAATTATATCCAGAATCATTGTATACTTTCCCCTGAAAAGCATGGATTCTGGCCAGGATGTAACAGAATCACAGACTTATATATTTTTTTTCACACAGAGTTGACAACCTGTTAAATATAAACAAAGGCTTCCTCACTGGAACAGTGTTCTTTGACTTAAAAGCAGTGGATCTTGTAGATCATAACCTGCTAATAAACTCCCTGCAGGGGATCTTGTAGATCACAACCTGCTAATAAACTCCCTTATCTCCTGCAACATCAGCCAACATCCCTTCCATGGATATTGGACTTCCTCAGCGACACTTCAAAGTACAAATAGGGTCTGATTCTCCCACCACCACAACCTTCACTTTTTCCTGAAGTAGACCCTGAAGGGCTCTTCTTTATCAACAAGCAGCAGCTCCCAGCAAAAGTCTCACAGATCAGTATAATTCTTTGTGCTGATATGACATGGCTATCCACAAGGTGAGCACTGCCACATTCACTGTCAAAAGATCAAAAATAAACTAACTCTAAATTGAAAACACAATAACCACAGCCCCAAAGCAATAAGCCATATAATACAGTAACCAGGAACCACTGGGGACCACCCCCAGTCATATCCTTATCCCTTCCTTACCCCCAAGGCAGATTATACACTGGGAAACGAGATCTTCTTGCTTAGGTAGAATACAATTTCCTACTCATTGCTCTTGCTTTAAAACAAAATATCAACAGCCTTCAGGTGCAGCAAGCATCATTTGCAGATGTTCTTTGTGTTTCACTGTTGCAGTCATTACATTAGGGTTATTTGCCTGCAGGTAGCCCTCAGCCAACCTGAATACCAGAGTCTTGGATTCCTGCGTCGGATGCTGTCTCTTCTTCCATGACGTCAGGTCATCAGGGGTATAAAACATGCAGCCGATGCCATTACATCAGTCTTTTTTGCCGCGTGATGCCCGAAGCAGAAGCAGTTCGCAAGTGCCATTAGGCCGACTCCTGAAATTTTCATTTTTGAGTTTCAGAACCGGTCTTCAAAAAAGCTAAGTACCCTGTTGGGGATTCTTTTTCTTGCTCTTAACTGATGTCAGTAAAAGTTAAGAATTGTCTTACTTGTGGAAAGCAAATACCTCATAAAGATTTTCATTCGTACTGCATTCCTTGCTTAGGCCCAGACCACGACATCCCTCACTGTCGGTTTTGTGCCTTATTCAACCCCCGAACTATTCGTTGTCTGTCTATTTTTGCAGCAAATTATTTTGGTACTTGGTATAACTGTCCAGAAATGGCTTCGATAAGCCATCCGACTACCGATATTCCGAAAAAAACGTAAGGATAAAGACAGACACAGACCACTTAGATCCAAAACTGCCGACGACGCTTCCGTTAAGCTAGTCGCCAGTTCGCTGGTACTCAGTGATGTGCTTTTGCAGCCCCTGATACCCGCTATTTCAGATTCGCAGGCCTCTACTGAGACCCATTCGGAGTTCGGTATGTTGCGAGATACTTCTTCGACTGTGGAACCTGCGGATGTCTCTACCTTGGATGGGTCCGAAGCCGCTGTGCAGGCACTTGCTTCTGAGGGCGTATTCAGGCCTACAGACTTGCATTTTAAGCCGATGCCATCTTCTTCATCTAGGCCTAAAACTCGACCCACGCCTAGAAAACCGACGTCCAAACCGCATGGTCAGGCCCATATGCCTAAAAAACAAATGCTTAGAATGGCTGAAGACCTTATCACTTTAATTAGGGGAAGCCAGCCTTCCCCCTCAAAGAGACCTAGAACTGATTTTCCTTCTGATTCTTTTGATCAGGATTCTGATATTTCTGTTTCTTCTGATTACCAGGATTTGCCCTTATCTACCTATGAGGATTGCATTCCCTCTGCTTCCCCTCCAGAAGATTTTTCTTTTGGTGAAACCTTGCACACTCATAGGGAGCATTTTCGCTGAGAAAGCCAGGATTACTCTGACTCCAAAAAAGTTAGGGAATTCTTACTCCTTCCTCAACACAGGCCTTTAGCTATCCCTCCTGTTCTGGACATTGTAGATGATGCTTTCTTGGAATCTAGCCTGTCCCCAGACACTTTACCTCCAGCTCCCGGAAAACCTGACAGGTATTAGAGTACCTGACTCTCACAAGTTCCTCTTCAAGAATCCTACTGCGGATCCAGAGACCATTTCCCAAGGTCCAAAGTACATTAAGGCTACTGCTGCCAAAAATCCTGCCCCTTCTGATAGAAATTCTAGAGCCTTGGACAGATGGGGTAAAAAGGTATACACTTCTGCTACTTTGGCCATTAGGGCTTTAAATTGCCAGTTTCATATGTTAAAGTACCAGCAGCATATGTTGGGTCTACTTAAACAGAAAATGATGTTGATTCCTGACTGTGCTGAACACACAGAATTACAGGATTTAATGCATTCTGCTGAACAAGTTGGTAAACATGTTTTGCAATGTGGTTTTGATTCTTTAGAAGCATCTTGCAGGGCTGCTGTTACTGGGTCTGTACTTAGAAGGCATGCTTGGCTTAAGGAGCAAAACTTGCCAGATCATGTTAAAGCTAAATTACTGGATGCTCCCTTAAACCAAGACTGCCTGTTTGGCAATAAAGCAGAAGAAGTCCTCAAAAAGATGGAGGAAAAAGCTAAATCTATGCAAACTGTTAAAGATTTCCTGCAAGTACAGCCTCCCAGATTAAGTAGGCATTGGTCTTCAAAGAATTGGTCCTTTCCAGTCTTTCCAGGCCTTCTCAGTCCAAACTCAGGAACAGCAGACCACCTAGGTTACAGTCTCAGGCTACGCACAGGCCTAAGCAGTGAGGGGCTCCCACTTCCAAAGCAGGAAGTAGTAAGACACCCCCCATGGACAACTGTCACAAAGACTTAACCTTAACCCTTTCAAGCTCTGCTCAACTGCCTGCTCCCTTAGGAGGAAAGCTCACCCTGCATGCAAAAATATGGGAACTCATAACCCAGGACAAATGGGTTTTAAATATAGTTTTCCAAGGATACAGATTCCACTTCCACTCCCTACCAACCCCAAGCGGTTGGCCAGACCTACCCCCAAATCTGTGGGCAGAGGCTAAACAGCAGGTTCTCTCTCTTCTAAGTATCAGGGATATTCAGCCTGTCACAGCAGAAGAAAGGGGACAAGGTTTTTATTCAAGAATTTTCCTGGTACCCAGAAAAGACAGCTTCTGGCGTCTTATCATGGACCTCTCTATTCTAAACATCATTTTTGGTAATCCCAAAATTCAAAATGCTAACACTTCAACAGCTACTTCCTGTCCTAGGCAAAGATGCCTGGTTGGCAACCTTAGACTTAAAGGAAGCTTACCTGCACATTCCAATAAGGAAATCTTGCAGAAAATACCTATGCTTCAGGGCAGGCTCCATGCACTATCAATTCTCTGCACTTCCCTTTGGCTTATCTATTGCGTCCAGGGTATTCACAAAGTGTCTAGCTCCAGCCATTGCATTTTGCAGGCAGAGAAATATTCAAATATACCCATACCTGGACGATTGTCTGATTCAGACAGAAAGCTAGGACTTGCTATTAAAACATCTGGCATTTATAAAGAAGCTTCTGACCTCACTGGGGTACACCATAAACGAAAAGAAATCTCACCTAGTACCCTGCCAACAGATTGTATTCCTGGGAGCAAGCTTGAACACAACTTCCCAGATGGCTTTCCTCACTCCAGAGAAACAAGTTTATTTGACAGCCTACTTCAAACTACTGGCCACAAAGACCCAGCTATCTGCAAGGAAAATTCTGCAAGCCCTGGGGTTCATGGTCTTTTGCATTCTACTAATTCCATATGCAAGACTGCATATGAGGAAACTACAATGGCATCTAAAAAGTCTATGGTGCCAACATTCTCAGGACCTGGAATCAATGATTCCTATCATTCCTTATATAAAGACAGAGTTCCTTTGGTGGGCAGAGGCCTGCTACCACAACAAGGGGCTTCCTTTCACTTTACCCCCTTCCGCCCAAACCCTAACAACAGACGCATCAGACTATGCATGGGGGGCTCACTTGGCAGGGCAGTGCATTCAGGGCAAGTGGAACCCGAGGCAGATGCACCTGCATATCAACCAAAAAGAGATGTTGGCTGTACAGAATTCCCCTGACAGCTTTCAAAGACCACATCCTTCCAGGACAATTGTTGGTAAAGACAGACAACACCACAGTTATGTGGTACATAAACAAGCAGGGGGGAACTCACTCGTACCCTCTCTGCAGACTAGCCATGGCTCTGTGGAATACAGCCTTGAGCTTCCAAGTGTACCTACAAGCTCAATTCCTGCTAGTCAAGCTAAATTCACTGGCAGACGACCTAAGCAGAAATCTCATGGACCCACACGAATGGAAACTGGAACCAAAAATATTCAACCTCTTGAGGAACAAATGGAGGACTCCAGAGATAGACCTGTTTGCCTCCCCTCAAAACTACCTATTGGACAAATTCTGCACAAGGACTTCCCACAGTCAAGCTTAGAAAGTGGATGCCCTGTCCTTTACCTGGGAAAGCCCCTCTGCCCCTCCTCTCGAAGGTTCTGCTAAAGATAAAACTGGACAAGCCAAGGACAATATTTATTGCACCAGACTGGCCACACTAGCATTGGTACCCCCTCTTGCGCAATATGATACTGCTGGAACCATGGCACTTATCTCTGACACCTTCCCTGCTGTCCCAGCAGGCGGGCCAAATTCTGCACCCTCGGCTTCAAACCCTGAACCTTGCAGCCTGGCTAATTCCTTGAGCTCCCCAATAGTATCCCTCAGTAAGCAGGTGCTAGATGTCATTCTGGAAGCAAGGAGGCTTAGTACTAGAAAATCGTATGCTGAAAAGTGGAAAAGATACTGTTCCTGGAGCCAGACTCAGGGGATGGGCACAACAATGCCCAGCATACCTCATATTCTTCAGTATTTAACAGAAATGCTCCACAAGGGCCTTTCCTTCTCATCAATTAAAATTCATGCCTCTGCCATTTCAGCACATTATAATACTGAACCACCCCTCTTCTCTCACCCCCTGCTAAAGCAGTTCCTCAGAGGGGCCAAAAATTTAAGACCCTTCCCAGCGAGCCCCTACTCCAGCCTGGGACCTTAACTTTGTATTGGAAAAGCTCACTCTACAGCGTAAGAAACTTCTCTGTGTGGAAGATTTTCAGTCCATATATTTCTCGTTAATCACTGTATATTAATCAGATCAGACAATAGCAGTAGAAGTAGCGAACGTAAACTCGTCAAGTCAAAAAGTAATAACAGAAAATATATAATTCTACAGCATTACTAAGTATTCAAAAGTAATCCAAGCAAGGCAGGCCATCTGTTTCCAGTCGAAAATCCTTTATTAAGTACACATACAAGCGATCCAAGTAAAACAAAAATAGAGTAATAATTTCCTCACAAGCTTTCTAAATTTATATATACTTTTTATCAGGCATGGGAGTGGTTTATTGTGCTGTAAAACAAAGTGTTATTGGTACACGTGTTAAATTCACATCCCTTCCCCCATCAGTGTGACATTCGAGCTGGTCCTGCCCTACCTAGTAGCTGTCATAATAATATATAGCCCTAATGTACTTTAATGGTACATCTTATTTAACCAAATTATTAAGTAGATTATTAAGTCTGATTTTATCCAAGGCAATATTCTACATGGCTGGAAATATATCAACCTTAGTTCATTTTGCGATCAAAAATTATATATAAATATATACATATACATTTTGCATGTAAAAATCAGTTTCTGTTTTCATAACCTATTGTTAACAAAGATCGCTTTCATCCTTCTAGACTTCTTCAGGTCTGTGTACAAGAACCTATATAATTGTATAATTAGTTAGTATTGTTATTACCATCATTTTGAATAAAGTGGAAAAAAAGAAAACCAGAAAAAAATAAAAATACGACAAAATGTATGTATGATGATGGAAACAAAATATACACTTAAATTTCAAATGATTTAAAATGGTATTTGCAGCTATTTTTGCATTTGTTAGCTGCATCCTGACATACACTTTGGATTATCACAGTATCACATTGTCACAGGAAACCCTTTTCTGATTAACAGCTTAGGTGAAGCCCCATCATTTGTTTATAGGAAGGCTAGGAATATTATAAGTTTTGTTGAATTTAAACCTAGACCATGTGAGAAAAGCACTAAAAGATATGAAACTAATTGTGCATTTTGTATATTTATACAGCAAGGTGATAGTTTTTATTGCCCTTATTTAAAGAAGATCATTAAAACCAGTGCAGGGGGTGACTGTAATACTAAAAAAGTAATTTACAGGGCACAGTGCAACGAATGTGATGCATTCTATGTGGGCAAGACTGTAAATAAACTCAAGCGAAGGATTTCTTGTCATCTGTCAGAAATCCGCTCTGGATGTAAAAATAATGCTCTAGCCTAACACCTTTCTCTTCATAAAAGGCACACAGGTTTAAAGTTCCAGATCCTGGATCACATAGACATGGGTGATCTTGAAGGAGGCATCCCGAATATTCTGGAGAAACATGAACTCATGTGGCAATTAAAGCTGAACTAAAAGCCTGGACTAAACCATTGCTGTTCAATTAAAAGTGCACTGGAACTTGGAAAATTGCCACATTGTTTACATGACTAATTGTATTTTATTTTATTATTATTTTTTTTTTCTACAAATTGGTTTTAAATACCATTTTAAATCATTTGAAATTTAAGTGTATATTTTGTTTCCATCATCATACATACATTTTGTCTTATTTTTATTTTTTTCTGGTTTTCTTTTTTTCCACTTTATTCAAAATGATGGTAATAACAATACTAACTATACAATTATATAGGTTTTTAGGGTTCTTGTACACAGACCTGAAGAAGTCTAGAAGGACGAAAGCGATCTTTGTTAACAATAGGTTATGAAAATAGAAACTGATTTTTACATGCAAAATGTATATGTATATATTTATATATAATTTTTGATCGCAAAATGAACTAAGGTTGATATATTTCCAGCCATGTAGTATATTGCCTTGGATAAAATCACAGACTTAATAATCTACTTAATAATTTGGTTAAATAAGATGTACCATTAAAGTACATTAGGGCTATATATTATTATGACAGCTACTAGGTAGGGCAGGACCAGCTCGAATGTCACACTGATGGGGGAAGGGATGTGAATTTAACACGTGTACCAATAACACTTTGTTTTACAGCACAATAAACCACTCCTATGCCTGATAAAAAGTATATATATATATATTGAGAAAGCTTGTGAGGAAATTATTACTCTATTTTTGTTTTACTTGGATCGCTTGTCTGTGTACTTAATAAAGGATTTTCGACTGGAAACAGACGGCTTGCCTTGCTTGGATTACTTTCGAATACTTAGTAATGCTGTAGAATTATATATTTTCTGTTATTACTTTTTGACTTGACGAGTTTACTTTCGCTACTTCTACTGCTATTGTCTGATCTGGTTAATGTACAGTGATTAACGAGAAATATATGGACTGAAAATCTTCCACACAGAGAAGTTTCTTACACTGTTTTGTTTTTAGACCCACTACACTTTAGTGGGTTGTTTTGAGACTTTGGGGATACCACGGAGATTACTCGTTTTTTTGGAAAAGCTCACTCTCCCTCCATTTGAACCAGCTGCAACTGTAGAGTTGAAATTCCTTTCTTGGAAAACAGCCTTCCTTCTTGCCATCACTTCAGCAAGAAGAGTGCCTGAATTACAGGCCCTCATGGCAGTGGAGCCCTTCAGTATCTTCCATGCAGACAGGGTTTCCCTAAGAACCAGTCCTTCCTATATGCCCAAGGTGGTGTCTAGTGTGGCCCTAAATCATTCCATTCATTTGCCTACCTATTTTCCGAACCCACAAAACAAAGGTGAATGAATACTGCACTCTTTGGACGTGCACAGACAACTTAGGTTTTATGTGGACAGGACTAAGCCAAAATCTGAACAGCTGCTAGCTGGCTTTGCTGCAGGGGCAGAGTGGGGAAGGCCATTTCAAAGCAAACCATTTCTAAATGAATAGCCCATTGCATTCATTTCTGCTGTAAGCACCATGGAAAACCTACCCCTCAGGGGATAAGATCCCATTCCGTCAGGGCTGAATCTTACCTCTGCAGCCTTCTTCAGAGGTGTCCCTACCAGGGACATCCTAGAAGCTGCTACATGGAGCTCTGTACATACCTTCACCAAGCATTACCACATGCTTATTATTTCTAAATCCAGAGCTGGTTTTGCCACTGCAGTCTTGCAGGGCTTATTAACTGGTCCTAATGCTCTCTGACTTCCTCCTCCCTTTCTTAGTTTTGGGAATCAACCCAAATGTAATAACTGCAACAGTGAAACACGAAGAAGATAGTACAGTCGTGTACACTTACCATAAATGTAGATGTTCGAGTGTATTCACTGCTGCAGTCCTGGTTACCCTCCCTCCAGCCCCCTGACTTCTCTTGGCTCTTCCTTTCCTTCTTGTTGGTGTATTTAAGGTTTCTGGTGTGTTTGCTTTTTGATGGAGGTGTAACATAACATATGATTACTTCCCATTATGGGGGCACGTTTCATACCCCTGACGACCTGACGTCATGGAAGAAGAGACAGCATCTGACGCAGGAATAAAAGATTCTGGTATTCAGGCTGGCTGAGGGCTACCTGTAGGCAGATAACCCTAATGTAATGACTGCAACAGTGAATACACTCGAACATCTACATTTATGGTAAGTGTACAAAACTGTATGTTTTATCTCCCTCGCCCCAAAATCCTACCTCCACTGCAGGGTTCTTAACAAAGCTTAAATGGCTTACAGTAAAACAAAGATGTATCCTCCTATTAGACTGTATGATATACAAACTGTTTAACCTGTGCACCTTCCCCTTTGTTTCAAGCTGACTCACAAAAAGAACACCCGTCTGCAATCTCTGATCTGTCTGTCAAAACAAAACTACACACTACAAACTTTAGCATCTCAGTGTTGAGCCCCTGTATTTTGGAATCCATCCCTGTCAAACTTTATTCACCTCCCTCCTTTCAAGAATTCTGATGCCAGCTTAAAAATCCTACACAATGAAACCAAATCAAATGTTATCAAGAAGGACATATTTCATAAAGCATGCTTACCCCTTACAAAAACACCTTCTCTTGCATGTCTCACTAATACATTGAGCATTGCTTTTAGCCTTTTCTTTAATTTCCCTGATTTTACTCTCCCCCTTTCTCATGTCCACCCCTTCCTTGCCATAAACCTATTCTCAATCCTGCATTTCATGTAGAAATGCTACATTAGAATGTTAGCCATTACTGTTTATAGCTTTGCTGTTCATCTTGTTGTGGTGCATGTTCTCTGAGATATTGGTTAGATTATTACATTAATAGTTTAAGCCATTCTGCATATTAATTTTACATATTACTTTTCAATGTAATTTATTATATATTTATTATAGTTTAAGCCACCCTGCGTATTAGTTTTACATATTACTTTTCGATGTAATTTCTTATATATTTATTATAGTTATTATAGTTTGAGCCATTCTGCATATTAGTTTTACATATTACTTTTCGATGTAATTTCTTATATATTTATTATAGTTATTATAGTTTAAGCCATTCTGCATATTAGTTTTACATATTATGTTTTGATGTAATTTCTTATATATTTATTATAGTTATTATAGTTTAAGCCTTTCTACATATTCGTTTTTACATATTACTTTTCAATGTAATTTCTTATATATTTACTCTGGGCTGAGCCTGAAAATGGTCCTTTGCAGTCAGATAACAATGGATAACAAATGGAAATAAAACAAAACCGGAGAAAGTGATCTTTGTATTTTCCAGGGCTGGTAATTTATCTAGTTTTCATTCCCTTGTTAAAATCAAAATACAAATGCACTGTAATGGCATAGCTGATGAGATTAATTTGTTCTTGTCATCCCTGCTGGATCACAGTTGTATTTACTTAGAATGGAGAGGGAGAAATACTATCAAGTCTAAGACTCCTCAGTAAAATTGTCAGTGACTAGTTTGGAGTGACTATTACAGACTTTCTAAATACAATTTGTAAAATGTTTGTTCCAAAATTATTAACAGAGGGCTAAGTTAACATATCATTTTTAAAAGTTGAACTTTGTGAATGTCAGGTCTCATCTTCCTCAAGTTATTCCTCGTCTTTTTAACTTGCACAGCTCAGCTAATTAGTAAAGTTGCTCTCAGTTGTTTCATCTTCAAGTTACAAACGTCTGTGTAGGAATACAGCTGTAAATGTCCACAATTTTGTCAGTTTTAGCAATATTGATAAGTATGAAAGTACATAATTTTATGACCCCAGTGGTCATGAACTAGCAACAAAGAGCCTAGGTACATTGCTATGCATGTTTCCTTGGCAAGACACTTTTACGTGACAGTCAAAATTATGTAAGAGCTATGGAAAGAAATTCCTGAAGAAAGTATAATGAAATTTAATTTAGCCATAGCATGATGTGCACTTAGGAAACTGGTTATTCTGTTCTAAACTGCTAAGTCATGCTTTTTTTAATTTGTGGAACTCTGGAGATCATTCTTTAGGAACGAAAAGTACATCTTTGGGAAAGGAAAAGTATTTAGTATATAGTTGTCCTTTAACCTTTTCATATTTGCTCAGGCTTCATTCATCAGCCCTTATATTTACATCAGTTCCAGCTCGTTTCATTAGCCCTTATTGTTAAACAGTTCATATTCATCTGCCTATTTCATTGGCCTTCACTGGCACTGCAAATGAGTTTGTGTGTTTTGATCAGCATTTTCTTTTAAGCATTCATTTCCTTTCACACACATTTCATCCGTCCTTAGTGTTACACCAATTCCAATTAAATATGTAGAATCACCCTGTACTGTTTTGCAATTTATATCTACTCTTGCCCGTTTCTTCCACCCTTCTTGTTACAAATTTGGTATATCTTCATGGCCTGTTTCATTTTTCATTATCCCTCACTTTTACAACATTCACATTCTTGTTGGTGTTTTTTTTATCAGCCCACTCCATTCAAGCATTTCCTATCCTTTTACACATCTTCCTTCAATGAAGAGATCTTGTATACCCAATCATTTCTGTTGATATGCACAGCATAATGTCAAGAAATGTATCAAACACACCTGTGCAGTTTGTAATAGTACTAGTTTTAATAAAATTAAACACAAAGGCAGTCATGGAAGAATTCATCGAACAAGGTGGATTCAGACCTACTTTAGGAAGGTTCAGCTTAAGTCAAACAAATTAACTCATGTTTATTGATGTGTTTAGTTGCAACTGAGAAGACTAAGTTTACGTCAGAAGTTTTCTTATCTTTCTAAGGCAACAGTTAGAAACAGACTTAAAAATTGAAAGGGAATGGAGATGCGCTCTACAAAATAACCTGGAGAAGGAAGCAGAGGTTATCAGTCAGCTTCAGGCAGACGTTGCGCACATCAACCAGTTAAAGAAGGTAAAATGCTTTGCAATAATTAACATTTGCTTTTATAAGCACAAGCACCCCAGTTAGGCTGTGCTTGTCCTTACAAACAGTCATATAGTTGAGTATATTAATTCAGTCAGTCGTTGCTTATGTGCTTATAAAGTTAGGCCTATTGCAGAGCTATTCACATAAAGCCATAAAATTTCAGGTGTCATAAGACGACTTAATAATTTTAATTGTCACGAAAAGTGTTGAGAGGTATGTTGTAATATGTGTTGTGGCATTCCAGGTAAGCTAAATTGTTTGTGCTGTCCTTTTGCCTTACATGCAGAAATAAGCTTACATCCGCTCAAATTGTATACTTTTTTCCTTCCCTTCTTGATTTATACTACTACTTCGGAAAGTAAATGTGCTATTTAAATACTGACATTTATGTAGCTGTGTATTCATTCATTCTTTCTTTCTTTAATGGGTAAATTAACTGGCCCTAGGACCTATGTTCAAGCGTAAATGTTTTAATTTCTTATGGAAAAAGGACAAAGTCTAAAGCGACCAAAGTTATTTAAATCCACAAATAAGACTACTCATAATACAGTAGTGATACTTTCATAAAGCAATGAATGCAACAGCATTTTTGTCTCAAGTATGTATATGTCAAGACTTTATTAGACTGCAACTTGTAACATGTACATTACAGAACAAAAATCTTGGTGTCCATGAGTTTTTTTCTTCCAGAGTTGTACACTTTACAGCATAAGAATTATATCAGTGTCAGTAAGTAACAGTTATACAGTTACAACATAATGATGTCAATATCAGTGAATAACAGAGTTATACACATTACACAGTGAAGTTGTCAGTCTAAGTGAGGTTCACACATTACAGCATGAGAATTACCACAGTGTCAGTAACAGAGATACATAAATTACAGCAAGAGAATTACCACAGCGTCAGTAACAGAGCTACATAAATTACAGCATGAGAATTACTAGCGTCAGTAACAGAGCTACATAAATTACAGCATGAGAATTACCAGAGTCAGTAACAGAGCTACATAAATTACAGCATGTGAATTACCAGCGTCAGTAATAGAGCTACATAAATTACAGCATGAGAATTACCAGCGTCAGTAACAGAGCTACATAAATTATAGCATGGGAATTACCAACGTCAGTAACAGAGCTACATAAGTTACAGCATGGGAATTACCGGCGTCAGTAACAGAGCTACATAAATTACAGCATGGGAATTACCGGCGTCAGTAACAGAGCTACATAAATTACAGCATGGGAATTACCGGCGTCAGTAACAGAGCTACATAAATTATAGCATGGGAATTACCGGCGTCAGTAACAGAGCTACATAAATTACAGCATGGGAATTACCGGCGTCAGTAACAGAGCTACATAAATTACAGTATGGGAATTACCGGCGTCAGTAACAGAGCTACATAAATTACAGCATGGGAATTACCGGCGTCAGTAACAGAGCTACATAAATTACAGCATGGGAATTACCGGCGTCAGTAACAGAGCTACATAAATTACAGCATGAGAATTACCGGCGTCAGTAACAGAGTTACATAAATTACAGCATGAGAATTACTGGCTTCAGTAACAGAGCTACATAAATTACAGCATGAGAATTACCACAGCGTCAGTAACCGAGCTACATAAATTACAGCATGAGAATTACCACACCGTCAGTAACCGAGCTACATAAATTACAGCTTGAGAATTACCACAGCGTCAGTAACAGAGCTACCTAAATTACAGCATGAGAATTAGCACAGCGTCAGTAACAGAGCTACCTAAATTACAGCATGAGAATTAGCACAGCGTCAGTAACAAGAGCTACCTAAATTACAGCATGAGAATTACCACAGCGTCAGTAACAGAGCTACCTAAATTACAGCATGAGAATTACCACAGCGTCAGTAACAGAGCTACTTAAATTACAGCATGAGAATTACCACAGCGTCAGTAACAGAGCTACATAAATTACAGCATGAGAATTACCACAGCGTCAGTAACAGAGCTACATAAATTACAGCATGAGAATTACCACAGCATCAGTAACAGAGCTACATAAATTACAGCATGAGAATTACCAGTGTCAGTAACAGAGCTACATAAATTACAGCATGAGAATTACCAGCGTCAGTAACAGAGCTACATAAATTACAGCATGAGAATTACCAGCGTCAGTAACAGAGCTACATAAATTACAGCATGAGAATTACCACAGCATCAGTAACAGAGCTACATAAATTACAGCATGAGAATTACCAGTGTCAGTAACAGAGCTACATAAATTACAGCATGAGAATTACCAGCGTCAGTAACAGAGCTACCTAAATTACAGCATGAGAATTACCAGCGTCAGTAACAGAGCTACATAAATTACAGCATGAGCATTAACAGTATCAGTAACAGAGCTACATAAATTACAGCATGAGAATTACCAGCGTCAGTAACAGAGCTACATAAATTACAGCATGAGAATTACCAGCGTCAGTAACAGAGCTACATAAATTACAGCATGAGAATTACCAGCGTCAGTAACAGAGCTACATAAATTACAGCATGAGAATTACCAGCGTCAGTAACAGAGCTACATAAATTACAGCATGAGAATTACCAGCGTCAGTAACAAAGCTACATAAATTACAGCATGAGAATTACCACAGCGTCAGTTGCGTTGTGATGCATTCCAGGGTGAGGATTAAATTAATGTGGGGGAGGTTTTGTTTCAGAGTTTATACAGTTATACAGCTGTAACTGAACTGATACACAAAAATGTAAAGAATAACACCAAACTGACATTTCATCATTTTTTCCCTGGAAAGACACTTTCCATTGTCAGATAATTAACATCTTATTTTTGCTGTTGTATTTGTTGGAGACTTGCCATACACACGAGTATGCCAGAAATACCTTTTTGAACCAGTTAGGGAGTGTACCATGGTTTTGCTGTGTAAGCTTTTAATGTGGTCCTTTGTAAACACTACTTGGGTATCTCTGAAGTTGGCTTCTTTTTGTATTAAGCAGTGTATAATTTGTCATTGCGTCACATTTTTTTCTGTAAAATAAACTTGCTGTCCACAGCATAGCTGCTGCTTTTTTTGAGGGAATCTGTGTTCATGCACTTCTTGAGACCACCTCGGAGCCTGACTAAGTAGTTTTGGGGATCTGTAGCACCCACTTTGTTGATAATCTAACAAGCCAGTGGTGAGCTTTCCAGATTTATTCATGCTGACTGCAGAAACTTGTAGTCACTGGCCATACAGTCGCATGTTTTTCTTGTGTAGCCAGTCAGGCCAACTACCTAAGCACTGCTTAGCTGCATGACTGTCCCTGTTTCTTCAGCTTCATCGAGGGATTGGATGAGGCTTACTTTCTTTAACTGTCAGTGGAGTCCTATGAAGAACTACACCAAAGCAAAACAAAACCAATAAATCCAAGAAATACCAGGTAGGAGGCAGGCAGGCAAAACATGAACACTTTTCCTTAGGGCAACCAAATCCTTTATTGTTAAAACAACAAGATAAGCACTTTCGTCTCAGTTTTAGACATTCAAAGAGACTTCATCAGATAAAGCTAGTAAAAAGAGGGCTAGATTTAAAACCAAAACCAAGACCCAGATGACGTAATTTCCTGCTAGCAGGATTAGCCATTTTTAAAGTGACAGTATTAAAATCAAACAGTAGTGTGCTGAAATCAGAACGATACCATCCCAATTATAAATACATCAAAAACTGTGGCATAAAACAAGAAATTCATCTCATATGTTGTCATCGCTACCTTATAAAATACGTGTACTTAAAATTGTAAATGCATATAAAATGTATGAGCAAGTAATTGAATAAATATATATGTGGTTAAATGGAAATAGGCAAAACCAAGCTAAATAGATAAATATATATAATAAAATATATATATATATATATATATATATATATATATATATATATATATATATATAAAATCAGAGTAATATAATTTTAAGTACACGTATTTTATTTCTTTTATATATTTTATAAGGTAGCAATGACGGGTCTATGTTAAATGTTCGAACATCCAAAATGTCGAACATTACATGGTCGAGACCAAATGTTCGAACATCAAATAAAAAACTTAAAAAAGAAAAAAACACTTTAGCAGCATAGGCAGGGGGGCAAGCCCCCCCACTTATATATACCAACTCCGAGACCGCAATTCAGTGCAGAAAAGGCAAATTCTCCCTATCTGCACCATACTGCGCTGTTGAAAGTCAATCTTCGAACACTTAAAATTTTGAACGTTTGGTCTCGACCATGTAACATTAGAAATTTTGAGCGTTCGAAGATTTGTCAGGTACCCGCAATGACAATATATGAGATGAATTTCTTGTTTTATGCCATAGTTTTTGATGTATTTATAATTGGGATGGTATCATTCTGATTTCGGCACACTACTGTTTGATTTTAATACTGTCACTTTAAAAATGGCTAATCCTGCTAGCAGGAAATTACGTCATCTGGGTCTTGGTTTTGGTTTTAAATCTAGCCCTCTTTTTACTAGCTTTATCTGATGAAGTCTCTTTGAATGTCTAAAATTGAGATGAAAGCGCTTATCTTGTTGTTTTAACAACAAAGGATTTGGTTGCCCTAAGGAAAAATTTTCGTGTTTTGCCTGCCTGCCTTCTAAGTGCTATTTCTTGGATCCTATGAAGAACTAACTGTGCATTCCTTTTGTAGACTTTGCCTTTCTGGCCACAGATGGCATCAGCTGTAACGGTACCCAATGCTTTGGAACCTGTCACAGGGATTTAGGGAAATGAACCCAATTCTGTGGAGCCTGTCATAGGAAATAATGGAAGTGGACCTAATTCCATAGAACCTGTAACAGGGATTTAGGGAAACAGACCCAGTACTGTGGAGCAGAGCCACGTCATGGTCAAAGGGGGGCCCTAGGCAGGGTAATAGATCCTGGCCCCACCCCTCCCACCCCCCACAGCCATCATTTGGATGTTTCTTCCCAGCTACCATAAACACTGTTCAAACCTCTGTGTACATAATATTTTCTTCTTTATTTCTGCAGTGATTGCAGATATTTGGATTTAATGTAAAACTTTTATTCTGAATTTTTATAGTACAAACACTGATAGCCATCTGCTAAATAAAACAATACAGTCTCACAATGAAAAATGACTTGGCATGAACAACAGTAAACTTCTCTGCCTTTGAATCTCATATTCATTGAAATGGCACTGCAACCCACATTCAAATAAAATGCGTCTGGCCAGTGGCTGATTACCTTTGGGCTGTTTTCAAACCATAGTTCCCCTTGTACACATTTTATGGCCATGCATACATGCATATGTTCTTTGATTCACCTTCCTGATTGTATAAATTTCATTCCTTGTATAATATATCACCACTTGTTAGAGTGGTTTTAAATTTGTAGTTTTGAATATTTTTCCAGTAAGCAATGAAACAAAATGTATGAACCAGTATTGACAAAACTAGCTATTTCAGAACATTTCAACCATAAAAGGCCACTCAAACTTCTGTGATTAGGATCCACCAACATCATTCAGTATGCACAGTATTTGGAGAAGTAAATGTCATCTGAATAATTCCATATTAAAGAGATCTGTAGTTAAAATTGGTAAGCTGGTAGTATAGCAATAGGGAATGGCTTGCAAACTGATCACAGTTACTAAGTATCTTATCCAAAGGAGGACACAGTCGAAAGTGCAGCACCCCTCCCCCCCCATTAAAGTGCACCACAGTGTCAGCAATCTATCTACGTGGTGTGGGAGTAGAACCCACTGCCTTCTACACCAAAGGTACTCAGAGAGCAAGCGTTTCCCTTTTTCCGGAGACTTGTCAAAAAAGTTTAGTGAAGACATAATATGCCAGGTTATGTTATTACCATTCTTTCTTCAAAATGTCATGATTCAGTTTAGATGGTATAGCTTCCCTGTTTCTACTCAACATGTCCAACCATTAGATAGATCTAAGTACCTGTCTACCTTTTGTCTTTTAGATGGTTTCTGCTCAGGTATTTTAATAGATGATATTGGAGGGATATAAACAACAACTAAGATTAGGTGTTTTTTTCCTCTAGTAGAATCCGTTATCCAGTTAAGTGAAATACAGCTAGGAGGGTTGGCCTGCATTGCTTGTAGTACTTCTGTGATGTAATTTTTCTGTTGAAATACATCCCTTGGTTGTTTAATGGGGTCTGAGAAGTAACAAGTATAGTTGGAGTTTGGGTGAGTAGTTGAGGCCCAGGGTTTTTCCAAATGTTGCTTGGTAATGTGTTGCTTAACATGAATTATAACTTTGGTAAAAGCCTATTGAATAGGAGCAGTAGCAGTGTGGGGTATTGTTTTGTTGCAGTAAGATAGCTTCTGTTAAAAATTGCTTTTATTTATTTATTTATTTATTATTTATTTAATGACATTTGGTTAGCAGGAAAGTCTGACTGGGAAGTAACCCATTTTTAGAGGAGGCTCAGGGAGAAAATCTCCAGCATATTACATGAAGGCAAAACAGTAGGATGTAACAAGTATTAACATTTGGTGTGGACTGACATTTATACAAGTACAACATAAAATAACAGAGTTGTAGGTGTTCCCATTTATAGTCTTAAGTTCTTTTTAATTATGTTCGCTGACACATGTGCATCTTTGCCAAGTAAGTGGAGTTACTTTAACTGAGACTACTGGGGTGCTGCTTTGAAAAGCTAATGATATATTTTATTTTATTTTTCTGTGTGTGTGTCCAGAGTATGACAAAAGCACACATGCAGACTCTGACATTGTTTTACACACCACTCCAGTGTCAAGGTTAAACACAGCTAATCTTCCCTTTGTAACAGCTTTTAAGAGAAAACATCTTAATCTGTTAAATTTTCAGACATTTTGTTATACTGCATAGCTCTGGGTGTTGAATGGTTGGCTTTCTCATGCACTGTGTTCACAGGAATTCTTTGTGAATGCATCTTCACAATACTTACAAGCATTTCTACCTTTACATTATTGTCTGTATCCAGTGCCTTAATATTCTACTTTTGCAGCATCTTTTAGCTAAAACACACTGTCCCGGAATGACTGACAGTTCTACACATCCTGCAGCCTTGATCTTTGCAGTGCAGTACCTCTTTTTATGTCAACAGCCACAGCAAATGCAGTGGGTGTCATTCCTTGCTGCTCGTTTGTTACTAGACCCCATTTGGACATGTTAGACTAGTACGTGTTGATCCTTCGCATGGTCACAAAACACAGTACCTTACTGGCATAAGGGGAGTAGTGCCATGCTACCCTATCTCTGACAGTCTACCAAAGATCAGAGCTCCTCCCCATGCCTATCTGTGGGTATGATGCACCACAATCACCTGAGAGTACAGGCACTGCCTTTCAGACCCACTGACGAGATCTTTTCAGTTTTCTAGTGCCACATTAAGAGAAGGCTCTCTTATTTCTCTGGATTTTCACTGCTGAGCTCAGATAAGAAACCCTTTTGGGTTTATTTCCTCCCTCTGCCTTTTAGATTCAGTGTTTGACTAGTGTATTCTGCTGCTTGGACTGCATTTTTTTCTGATTAGAAGTTCTGTATATGCTCTTGTTTTTACTTTGACTAACAAAGTAAGTCCTGTGCTGTTGGTTAAAAGCTTCAATTGGAAGTTTTGGCGGGAAAACTTGCTGATATTGCAGTTTTTTTCTTTGTGGTTGTGATTATTTGAGGTGATTGAGCAGGATTGCAAGCATTTTAAATTATTATTTTCCTTTAAATTGCAATTTTGGCACCATTTTGTATGTTAAACATTTCTGTCAGGCATTTTTCATCAGTTTATGACTTGTTTCTTGTCTAATACTGTTTAAAGTTGTATCTATTCATTTGGACTGAAATTAGCCTCTTTTCTACCAAATTAGGAGACTTTCGTGCTTGTATTTTTTGCGTGGAACTTTGTTACTGAAATTGTAATTTTATTAAGTGCAGTCTTTAGAATAGTGAAACCATGCAGAAAAAAAGTCAGATTTGTTTTTGCGCCATTTTGTATGTTAAACATTCCTGATAGGAATTTTTCATCCTTTTATGATTTATTTATTGTCTAATACAGCTTTAGGCCGTTTTTAATCATTTGATGCTGAAACTACACTTTTATTTATTAAAATTGGGGGAAATTTGACGTATGTTTTGTGCTTTGAACTGTGTTACCGAAAATACTGTCATTTTCTCAGTGCAGTGTTCAGAATAGTATCCCTACAGAAGCAGTCTTTAGATTGCTATTTGGAGGGACAGTAGTGAGATTTGTCCATCCTTTTACTGATCTGACCATGCAGCCAGTATGTGATATTGAGCTGAATAGTTTCTTGTCCCCTGACTTGATGAAGTCAGAAATCCTCCCAACCATCTACCTAAAAACCATAGAAATAAGTCAAGAAATATGCCTCAGCCTATGGTTTGTGACTATGCAGTAGCCTTATGCAGACTATTGGACAACTTGCCTTATTTTGTCTCCGGGTCTCTTGGTGTGGTGTTAGTACCACAGCTGTGTATGACACGATGGTTAGACACACATCCTCTGGTGTTGTACTAGTGCCTGGTTCAGCTATGGGAGAACCATAATCTTTAGGTGCATGGGAGGTCAGGTATGTATTATCTGTTGCCACTTTTGAAACTCTTCCCACATGGAAGACTTCCACTACTGTAATGCATGCAAAAAAAGAGACAGAAGACCCACCACTTTGCAGGGCAATGTTCGGAATGGGTTTCCATCTGAGATGGTGACTGTGACTAGATCCATTGTTCAGGCAGTTTATTCTGGGGTTCATTCCTGGGTTAGGAGTAACACTGAGGCTCATACCCTCATTCACCCTTCCAGGGATCCAAATTTTGAAAGGGATTCAGAATCTGACTTTTCTGAAGTGCCAGTGTCTGATCTGTCAGCCTTCTCTGAGGACTAACAGGTGCAGAAAACCAAACAGATTTTTTTCTTTTCCCCAAATGCTGGCTAGATTTAGGGATGTATTCAGTTGGTAGCAATCTTTCGCTGTTGTCAAGGTCAACAGGGTATATGATCTTTTGGAAGATGAGGCCCTGGACGTGGTGGCTTTCCCTCCATTAATCCCAGCATTTGAGTATGTTTTTAAGAACTTTTGCAATTATCCTCTACTGAACATGTCTTTGGCTAAAAAGTATTTAAGAAATTCAGGGTGTGCCTTGACCACGCCTGGTCTCGAAGCCCCCTGGTCTGCATATCCTGCTGCTGTGTTGCCCAGTGATATCTTCTTACAAAATGACTATGTCAGACCCAGTCCCTTCAGATAAGTTAAGTAAGTGTTTAGAATCTCAGGAAAATGTGCTGGCACAGTCCAGCATTGTAGCCTTTAAGGTGTGTTTACCAGTCTTGTTTGTGTTGAGCTGTACATATAGTTTAGATGAATCTGCTGCATTGGTACCGGCTGAGCAAAAATCATTATTTGATGTGATTGAGCACGTGTCTAAACATGCTTTAAAGAGTGACTTGGAACCAATATTGTTTCTAGAAATGCAGTGACATCTGTGATGATAAGGAGTATGCTTGGTTGCCCAGTCAAAACTTTTCTGATGAGTTAAAAAAAACTGAGATTATGAATGCCCCACTTGATTCTGATTTTGTTTGGTACAGCAGGTAATCTTATCCTTAAACAATGGGGTGACATAGGTAAACTGATTCAAGGGATGTCTAAAATGTTCCATATTCCCAAGTTTCCCTCCATTAAGCAATTAAGCAGGATAATTTTCAATGGCCTAACAAACAGAAGTCACATCCAAATAGAAGCCAATGCAATAAAAAGGAATACCCAGTGTTAGAATGCTGCCAAACCTAACCAGAGAAGATCCTTTCCCAAAAAAGGGTAACACTCCTTCCAACCGATGACTATGTCAAGCGTAACACCCGTCTTTCCCAAGTCCCCCTCTGGGTGCCTTGTCTTGAAAGTTATTTCTCAACAAGCTGGATTGATGATTAGTAGTTTATGACAAATGGGTGCTCAATATTGCTGGCAGATGTTGCAGGTGGCAGTGGAAGGAACATCTGCCTCAGCTCAAGGGAGTGCCTCCTTACTCGCCAGGCCAGACTTTGCTGTTCCCTCCTATACTTCAACAATGCTGGACTCAAGGGTCATAGAACCAGTCCCCCCTCCAGAAAGAATGAAAGGTTTATAGTCCAGAAGTTTCCTGGTTCCCAAAAAAGAGCTGTGATGGTGACCAGTGTCGGACCCATCCTTTCTGAATTAATTTGCCATGGTCCCCAAGGTTAAGATGCTCACCCTGCAAGCAGCGCCTCTTCTTTTGCCAGACTACTGCTTCAGGGTGACTCTTGACTTAAAGGATGTGCATCACTATATCCGCATTGTTCATCGCTTCAGGAGATATGAGATTTTTTGTGTCTTGTTCATGCTATTGGTTCTCTACATTGCCCTTTGGGTTATCCATTACAGCTCAGGTGTTTGCCAAATGCCTTGCTCGGGTAGTGGCCCACTTCCAGACTTTTGGCATTCACATCTTTCCTTACTTGGATGACTTGCTAATCTGTGCAGAGTCTATATCCAGGTGTTTGGAATCGCTAGACAAAATCTTTACCTGACTCTCCTGTCTAGGTTCAGGTCAAATATTTGAAAGTCGTGCCTGCCATCCTCACAAAGGCTTGTTTTCCTAGGGTGTTTAATTGACTCCAATAAATGTATGGGCCTTTCTTTCTGAAGATGAGCTTGTGTCTTTCCAGGTGGTGTTTCAGGAATTCTCCAGGAGGAACTAAGCCTTGGCTTGACAATTCCCAAAACATTCTAGGACTTATAGCTTCAATGACTCTCACGACCACTGGCCCATCTCTAAGTGAGGACAATTCAGTGGTATGTCCAGAATTGTTAGACTCGGCACCTACATTCCCCGGAATTTGTTATAGGTACTGCCCTTCATCAGATGAGAGTTACAGTGGTGGAAAGCACAGCTGAGTATAAATCGAGAACTTCCTTTATTCCCTTCTGTTCAGCATAATCTGTCCAGACAGGTTCATCTGACTTCACTTGGGAACTGTGTCAATGGGAGTGGAAGTACAGGCCACCTTAGGACACAGCAGCACAGCAAGATCTGTTGGCAGTGATCCATGCCTTGACATTCCTTCACCAGCTATGGATTCCAGGTCCGCTTCTGATGGTACTGCAACAAACAAGGAAGTACAAGGTCGTACCCTCTGTGCCAATTGCCATTGATGGACTGGGAGCTGGTTTTACAGCATTGTGTGACTCTTCAGGCATCATATATCTTGTCAGAGCAAAACATCATGGCAGACAAACTAAGCAAATGCTGGGCAGACCCGCATGTGTGGCAGTTCAAGCCAGTGGTATTCCAGGATGTAGGGAATGCCTCAAATAAATCTATTCACCTCCTTTCAAAACAGACAACTGGAGAAATACTGTTCCAGACATCTTTGCAGCTGTGCTTGGAAGACAGACTCATTCTCATTTCCATGGATAGAAGTGTTCCTGTGTGCATTTCAACCCTTTCCAATAATTTGCAAGGTACTTCTGAAGGTTCAGAAGGAAATGCCAAAAGTCATTGTGGTGACTTCCTGTTGGCCCAGGCAGTCTTGACTGTCCTTTCTAGTGGTGTTTGTCAAAGACAGTTGCCACATACTTCTGCATACTCTGGAATTGCTCACTGAACCTCAGAGTAACTAATGTGCCCCAGTTTGGAGCTGCTAAAGCTAACAGCCTGGATGATTCAGTGTTGACACCATTTAGGCACTTGTTTCATGTGAATGTGTTCAGGTATTAAAGGTGAGAAAACCTGTGTCTGTTTACAAATGGGTGAGGTTTAGTAACTGATGCCTAAATGGGAGCAGAGTCTCCCATGAGGTTAACATCCCTCTGGTCTTAAAATATTTTTTGAGCTACTTCAGGATGGCTTATGTGCATCTGTTAAGGTGCATTTAGCAGCCATCTCTGCTAGTCTGCCAGTGGATCCTCCTCTTTCTTCTATTTTGGTTAAATAGTTCATGAAAGAGATGTTGCATATGAGACTCCCTCAGAAACAGATTCTTCCTTCATGGGATCTCAACTGCGTTTGAAAAAAAATTACCTTATCACCTTTCAAACCTGCAGCTCAGGTTTGTTTATTCCTCTGACGTGCAGAGTCAGTCTCTGAGCTGCAAGCTTTTATGGTGGGACAACCTTACTTGATTTTCCACAGAGATAGGATTGTGTTATGCACTAACTCATTTTTCATGCCGACAGTGATCTCAGAATTCACCCTCAATCAGTCTTTTAACCTCCCTGTGTTCTTCCCAGAACTGTAGAATAAGGTAGAAGAGGATACTTTGTTGGATATGCATTGGCAGCTCAGGGTACTAGCTTGACAGAACAAAACCCTTCAGGAAGGCTGAAAGTCTTTTCATTTCCTAGACGGGGACAAAAAAAAGGTGTACCTGTCTCTAAGCAAACCATTGCATGTCGGTTGTCCTCTGGTATTGTTTTTTTTATTACCTCCACCATGGCAGTGCGAATTCAAGCAAGGTGAAGGCGCACTCCACCAGGGTCTTTTCCTCTTCAGTGGTATATTGGAAAGGAGTGGGCTCGAAGTATTCTAGAGACAGCAACTTGATCCTCTACCTTTATGAAACAATACAAGCTGGATGCCTTTTTTAAATACAGAGCAGACTTTGCTAGGACCATTCTCCAGGGTCTGGTGGACCCTTTTCCTTCCTCCTCCCAGATTGGGTAAGCTTTGCGAACATATGCCAGTAAGGCAATGTGTTTGTTGAACATAGTACAGTTATGGAAGTCCTACTTGCCTGTAACAATAGATGTTCATCGTGTTTCACTGTTGCAGTCATGACTGTAGGGTTCTCCCTTGCCGGCAGGCAGTCCTCGGTCGGCCAGAATCCCAAAGTCTGGATCCGGCGTCAGCTGTTCAGCCATGCTCCCTGACATCAGAGCGCCAGGAGTACAAAGCTGACAGCCGACGCCATGTTCCCCAGTCTTTCTTGCCGTGCGGTGATAGCAGTTCGCAAGTGCCGGTCGGCTGACTCCTGACAATTTTTTCTAATCAAACTTCAGTCCAAAGACTTTCTTCTCCTACTCAAAGCTAAGTACCCCGTTGGGGAAACTTTTTTCTTGCTCCAGGCCGATGTCAGAAAAAGTTAATAATTGTATTTCATGTGGGAAGCAAATACCTCATAAGGATTTTCATTCTTACTGTATTCCTTGCTTAGGCCCTGACCACGACGTAGCTAGTTGTCGGTTTTGTGCTAGATTCAATCAACGTACTATTAAACGAAGGTACGATTTTGCTTTTCATTACTTCGGTAGGCGTTTTAATTACAAAATGTCGTCAGATACGGTTCCGGCTATCGGAGTTCACAAACGACGCAAGGACAAAGACAGGCCTCCGAGGTCCAAATCAGACGATATCGCACAAGTGGAGCCAGCTTCAGGTTCGGCCGTCGTCAGTGAGGCGCTTTTGCAGCCCTTGTCGTCGGCCATTTCGGAACCGATAGCCGAAACAGACTCCCACGAGGAGCCAACTAGGCCTTTGAATATTTCAGTTGGACCTTCGGACAATGCTCCTTCGGATGGGTCTGGAGCCGCTGTGCAGGTACCGGCTTCCGAAGGGGTTTTCAGGCCTACTCAGCTTCTTATAAAGGCAAAGCCAAAGACAAAGACTCCTTCCAAATCAAAGACTGCAACCCAGGCCTCTTCTGATCCAGCTCCCAAGTCTCAGAAACAGTTACTTAAAATGGCGGAGGACTTGCTTACTATGATTAGGGGTTCACATCCCCCTCCAGATAAAAGGCCAAGGCAGGAAGTTTATTATGACTCCTCTGATCAGGCTTCTGTTTCTTCTGTTTCTTCTTCTGACCAGGAATATTCTTTCCCTCTTTATGAGGATTCTGATGCTGAGGAATCCATTCCTTCAGCTTCTCCCTCTGAGGATTTCTCTTTTGGGAAACTTTGCATGAAATGAGGGAACATTTCCACTGGGAAGGGCAGGAGTACTCGGAATCTAAGAAAAGACTAAGGGATTTTCTTCTTCTTCCCCAACATAGGCCCCTGGCTATCCCTCCTATTTTGGATATTGTGGATGATGCTTTTTCGGAGGCTAACTTAACTCCTGACTCTTTTCCTCCAGCTCCTGTTAAGCCAGACGCATACTATAGGGTTCCTGATTCCCACCAGTTTTTATTCAAGAATCCTACTGCTGACCCTGAAACCATTTCTCAGGGTCCTAAGGGCGTAAAGGCCGCTTCTGCTAAAAAACCCATTCCCACTGAGAAGGATTCTAGATCTTTAGAAAGATGGGGCAAAAAAGTGTACACTTCTGCTACTTTATCTATTAGGGCTTTAAACTGTCAGTTTCATATGCTGAAATACCAGCAATTTCTCCTGTCTGTTTTAAAGCAAAAGCTAACTTCCATTTCCACCTGTGCAGATGATAAGGAACTACATGACTTATTGCATACCACTGAACAAGTTGGGAACCATGGTTTACACTGTGGATTTGATGCCTTGGAGGCTTCTTGTAGGGCTGCTGCCTCTGGCACAGTAATTAGAAGGCATGCATGGTTAAAGGAACAAAATTTGCCAGATCAGGTAAAGGCTAAATTATTGGATGCTCCTGTTCAGCATAATGTTTTATTTGGATTTAAAGCTGAAGACGTGATTAAAAAGATGGAGGACAAGGCAAAGTCCATGCAAACAGTTAAAGATTTCTTACAAGTACAGCCACCCAGATTTAGCAGGAATTGGCCTACAAAAAATTGGTCCTTTCCCAATTCAGACAGGCCTCAGAAGGGTAGATATAGACGTCCCCGAGGTAGGCCTCAAACGCAAGCCTCTTATAGACCAAGATAGTGGACTGCTTCCACCCCTAGGGGAGGAGAAGACAGGTCGCAACCTCATAGAAAACAGACTCAATGACTCCCTCTGTTGGGCTGCAGGAACTTCTTGCCTGGAAGCCCCTCTTGGAGGAAAACTTTCTCTTTTTCATCTAAATTGGACTCCTATAACCCAAGACAAGTGGGTTCTGGATGTGGTTTCAAGAGGTTACAAATTCCATTTTCATACCCCACCAAGGCCAAGCGGATGGCCAGATCTTCCAAAACATCAATGGTCAGAGGCATTAAACCAGGTGGAAGCTCTCTTGGCTATGAAAGCCATAGAACTAGTTCCACTTTCAGAGATGGGACAAGGTTTTTACTCAAGGCTCTTTCTAGTCCTCAGGAAGCAAAATTCATGGAGACCCATTCTGGATCTGTCAGTCTTTAACACTTTTCTAGAGATACCAAAATTCAAGATGCTTACTCTACAGCAGCTACTGCCAATGCTGACCAAAAATGCATGGATGGTAACTTTGGATTTAAAAGAAGCATATTTACACATTCCCATCAGACAGGAACGCAGAAAATACCTCAGGTTCAAGGCAGGATTGAGGCACTACCAATTCTCTGCGCTGCCCTTTGGATTGTCTACTGCGCCCAGGGTCTTTACCAAGTGCCTGGCTCCAGTAGTAGCTTATTGCAGACTCAAGGGAATTCATATTTACCCTTATCTGGACGACTGTCTTATTCAGGCAGACAGCAAGGATGTCTTACTCCAGCATCTACAGTTTGTTCAGAATCTTCTCAAGTTCCTGGGATTCACTGTAAACATAAAAAAGTCAAATTTGACACCCTCACAACAGATCATTTTTCTGGGCACTTCTCTAAACACAACAACCCAGATGGCATTTCTGACATACGAAAAACAGTTACAGCTGGCTTCAACTTTCAAAACCTTGGCAACTACAACTCGGCTATCTGCAAGGAGATTCCTGCAGGCTCTGGGTTACATGGCCTCCTGCATCCTTCTCGTACCATATGCAGGACTACATATGAGGAAAATACAGTGGTACCTAAAAAGTGTATGGTCTCAGCATTGTCACAGTCTAGACATACTGATCTCCGTCCTGCCTTGTCTTCAAAAGGAATTCCTTTGGTGGTCCAAGGCATGTACTCTAAACAAAGGAAAACCCTTCTGTCTGCCTCCTGCCACTCAGATTCTAACCACGGATGCCTCAGATTATACATGGGGAGCCCATTTTTGGGGCAACTGTCTGCAGGGCCTTTGGACAAAGGATCAGAAGCACCTGCATATCAATTCAAAGGAAATGTTAGCCGTTCAGAAAGCTTTATTGGCCTTCAGGAATCTTATACAACCAGGACAACTACTGATACGGACAGACAACACCACAGTTATGTGGTACATAAACAAGCAAGGGGGATCTCATTCCTACCCCCTTTGCAGACTAGCCATGGATCTTTGGAACACAGCTCTAGCTTGCAATCTGGACCTTCAAGCACAGTTTCTATCAGGGAAGCAAAACTTCCTGGCAGACAGTCTGAGCAGAAACCTTTCAGATCCACACGAATGGATGTTGGACTCCGAAATATTCAAGATGATTACAGCAGTCTGGGGATGTCCTCGCATAGACCTCTTTGCATCCCACCTCAATCATCAACTACAAATTTTTTGCACCAGGACTTTCCACGATCAAGCTTGGAAAGTGGATGCTCTATCATTCAGTTGGAGAAACCTCTCGGGATATGCCTTTCCGCCTCTTCCTCTTCTTCCACGGGTATTACTAAAGATCAAGCAGGACAAGCCCAAGATGATAATCTTGCTGGCCCCAAATTGGCCTCAACAGTTTTGGTACCCAACACTGAGAAACCTTTGTCTAGAGCCACCCTGGGTTTTACCACAGATTCCAAACCTTCTGTCCCAACACCAGGGTCAGATTCTACACTCCCATGTCAGCACTCTCAGCCTGGCGGCCTGGTTAATCCAGGATCTTTGATTCATTCTCTCCTACCCAAGCAGGTTATGGATGTAATTTTAGAAGCCAGACGTCCTAGCACTAGAAAATCTTATGCAGGAAAATGGAAAAGTTCTTGTTCCTGGATGCAGGCTCAGGATTCTGATCCTCTTATTCCTAACATTCCTCAGATTTTACTTTACCTGTCAGACCTCTTACATAAGGGTCTCTCTTTCTCTTCCATAAAGATACATGCCTCTGCTATTTCTGCTCATTATAATACAGACCCTCCTATCTTTTCCCACCAGCTCATGAGACAATTTCTCAGAGGACCTAAGAACTTAAGGCCCCCTAGATCTCCTCCCATTCCTGCTTGGGATCTCAACTATGTTTTGGAAAAGCTCACCTTACCTCCTTTTGAGCCTGCTGCCTCATCTGACATCAAGTTTTTATCTTGGAAGACAGCCATCCTTTTAGCTCTGACCTCTGCCAGGAGGTTTTCAGAGTTGCAAGCTCTTATGGCTGTGGAACCTTATATTATTTTTCATCAAGACAGGGTGTCTTTAAGGACTAATCCTACTTTCATGCCTAAGGTGGTTTCCAAAGTGGCTTTAAATCAAACTATTCACTTGCCAACTTTTTTCCCCACTCCTCAAAATAAAGGGGAAAGGATCTTACATTCCTTGGATGTACACAGACAACTATGTTTTTACCTGGACAGAACCAAGGACATCAGGAAATCAGAGCAATTGTTTGTTTCTTATGCTTCAAGTTCCCAAGATAAAGCCATTTCAAAACAGACCATTTCTAAATGGATTGCTCATGGAATCAGATTTTGCTATTCACACCATGGAAAGCAAATCCCAGGGAGTATAAGGACTCACTCTACCAGAGCTGCTGCCACTTCAGCTGCCTTCCTCAGGGGAGTTCCTACCAAAGACATTTTGGAAGCTGCAACTTGGAGTTCAGTGCATACTTTTTCCAAGCACTACAATCTACCTCTCTAAGTCTAGGGCAGGCTTTGCTTCTGTAGTCTTGCAGGGCCTTATAGCTGCCCCCTCTACTTTATGACCACCTCCCTTTCTTTCTGCTTTGGGATTCTACCCTACAGTCATGACTGCAACAGTGAAACACGATGAACATAGTACAGTTGTGTACACTTACCATAAATGTAGATGTTTGAGTGTCTTCACTGTTGCAGTCTGGGTTTCCCCTCCCTCCTGTCCCCTCTTATTTTTTCTTTTGTGTGGTTCCTTTTTTGACCCTTCTTCTGAGGTGTATTTGCAAAAGGTATGGGACCTTACTCATTTTGGAACTTCTGACATCTGGGGCAAGAAAAACTGGAGAACATAGCGTCTGTTGTCAGCTTTGTACTCCTGGCGCTCTGACGTCAGGGAGCATGGCTGAACAGCCGACGCCGGACCCAGACTTTGGGATTCTGGCCAACCGAGGACTGCCTGCCGGCAAGGTAGAACCCTACAGTCATGACTGCAACAGTGAAGACACTCGAACATCTACATTTATGGTAAGTGTACACAACTGTACTATGTCTGTAGAACACACTGTCTCTTGCTGGCAGTACCCACCCACCATCCCCCATTTTTAGATGTACATAGTTTGGGGTTGGAGTTGTCAATGATTTATGCTGGGCAGCCTTTTTTGCTGAGTGTGTGTGTGTTTGTGTTGTGTTTGGTTTGGAACAGTAGATGTTCACAAGCTTACAGTTTCATTTTCTCTTCCTTTTGACCCCCTAGAAAACTGAAAGGGTCCTGTCCATGGGTCTGAAGGGTAGTCCATGTACTCTCAGAGTATTGCTCCTTCACACCCACAGACAGGCAGGGGGAGGAGCTCTGAGCTTTGGTAGACTGACAGAAAGAAAAAGGGTAGGAGGGAGCTACTCCCCTTATGCCAGTAAGGCAGTGGGTTTTACGCACATCTGTGTTTCAAGTAAGTACATAGGACTTGCACCACAGTTATATTTTATTTTTGTTGTTTTATAATTTTAGGCTTTGTTTTCTCCTTTTTTCCTAGGTTCAGTGCCGACATTAGGCACTTCCATGCCATCAGTGACTGATTTTAACTCAGCATTTTACAGTTTGTTCAAACACTACACTTCTGTGGCCTTTATTGGATGCAGTTGTTTTAAAATCCTATCTGTTGTTTAGAAAATGTGTAATGCCGCACACACATACACACACACACATCTCTCTGTGATCAATGAGTCCCATAATTGTTGAAATTCACGACTGTGCACTGTTTCTCAATTCAGTCAAATATACATCAGTAGTTTCTGGTAAAAAATGAATTGCATAGGGTAAATTCATCTTTGTCACACAGTAGACCTGGAATTAAGCCATCTGCACTGCCAGACTCCTTTCTCTTTCTCTTACAGAAAAAGTACTAATCACTTTGACAGCTTCCTCACACATGATGTGAAAATTGTGGTGCACAAGACTACTGATTTTCACGAGGCCAGTTGCAGTGAGATACAGCTCAAACCTGTGGAACAAAGGCTTCCAGTTGTCTGAAAGATTCCCCAGCCGTTTAAAAGATATTAGAGATTAAATAGTTGCCATACTGGGCCAAAAACTGATGTTTGCGTTTTATTTATATAACTCAGGCATACATATATATTTTTTTTATTCTTAGAGCATTTTGTCCTTGGACTGAAGCTATTTTTTTCACAAACCTTATTTAAAGTCAACATTGCATTACCACCCTTCCATACTGCTTTTTCAAACCCCATTATCCCACCAGCATTCATTGCTGTTGTCACATCCCAGCATCCAGTGTTGTTGTCACATCCCAATATTCCACCAGCATTCATTGCTGTTGTCACATCCCAGCATCCAGTGTTGTTGTGACATCCCAATATCCCACCAGCATTCATTGCTGTTGTGACATCCCAGTACCCCACCAGCGTACATTGCTGCTATGTTATATCTCTGTATTCTACCAGCCTCCCTTACTGCTAGCTCACACCCAAGTAACCCTGATCAGCCTTCCTTATTGCTGTGTTCCATCACATCCTAGCATTCTACTACCTTCCTCTAATACTGTCCCACATCCCAGTATCCCACCAGCATTCCCTGCTGTTGTCACATCCTGATATCACACTAGCCTTCCGTGCTGCTTTGCTACCTCCCACTTTCCTTCTGGCTTTTTCTTGTTGCTGTGTCACATCCCAGTATCCCTACCAGCCCCCCCCCCCCCCCGCCCTTTTTGCTGGGCACACTACCTGTTTTAATGTTCATTTAGTATGACTTCCTTCACGTTACTTTTCCATTTTGTTGTCATTCTTTTCTCTGCAGCTGGCAACTCCTTTCCTGCATTTTTGCTTCCTCTTTATATTAGTTTGCATTTCTCAGCACTGAATTCAAACTACTTCATCTTAGATTGATTGTTCAGTCTTGCAGAATCCCTTTTCATCCTTTGTGCACCTTCATGAGCGTCAGTCATGCTACATTACTTTGCCTTTACTAAACACACAGACTTTTCTTTCTAGACTGTGTGTAGTTCCACTTACAAAGGCAATAGAAAGGGGTGACCATTGTATCAGCCGCTATAATAATTCACTCATACCTAGCCTTTAAGTTGCGTAGATGTCATTTACTGTGACATTCTGTAGCCTTTAGCTAAGATCTAGCTCAACTATGCAAAAGATGAAACTAAGAAACAGTGTAAATAAAAAAATAAATGAAATCGCAAATGACCACAAAATATCCCATATTTTAACACTTTAACACACACACACACACACACACACACACACACACACACACACACACACACACACACACACACACACATGTTAAGCTGGGGGCCTTCATTACTTTTGCCCCAGACTAGCCTCTTATTTTATTCCAGCTCCTCTTTGTGGCTTTAATATAATCCCAGATGGCACATGCTCCATCTGCTTTCATAAATTCAGAAAGCCTGCCCCCATTTCCAGTTTGCCACAGCCTTTGGATTGTTGACCCCACATGCAGGATTCAGGGAAGCTCCCCCTCCAGACACACACAGACAAAAAGTATGCTTCTCCAACTTCATTGCCTTTTCCTATGGTGCTGTTCTGTAATCTAGACTATGTTTACATAGTACTCCACTTCGATATTCAGTGATAATCCTCAATGCACTAGCTGTCCACAACTTAAACATCACAGTGTGTGTACCAAAACTCCTGTACAAATTCATCCCAAGCTCAGATAAACTGTTCATTGTCCATGCTGCAGTACAACTGTGGAACAAAGACATGTGTTGATCACAGAGTGGTGCATAGTGGGTTTTGTTAGTACTTTACCCCATTCTGTACATAGTTTTGGAGTACACTGCAAATGTCTCCTCCCCACCAGAATCATGCACATTTCACAAACACTTCAACATTTCATACATATATCTAGAGATGGTGTAGTGTCTTTGGCTACAGCAATACCATCCCTTATTATATGCTGTTCAGCTAACCAAGATGAGCAGTAAAATTGGTGCACAAACTAATTGCTGAAACATTTTTTTGGTAAGTAAACTCTTACTTGTCACAGAGTCCCCTGTGGCAGAGGCGGAACCCGCTACCACAGCTGTACGTCCCTGCCTGCACTGATAATATTGTACAGACTGCAGCTCTGCCATCCTACATTATGAATAGAACAGTTCCATTATAATCACTGTGGCAGAAGACTTGCAATATGGCGTGTAACTCGGCAATCATTTTTTTTGTGCTCTCGCCCCTGAGATAAGCGAAAATTAGTGAAAAGTTGGTGTCTTCCCAGGAAATTTTGCAGTAAAAAGGGTGAATAAGTAAACAGAAAGCCTATATGATGAAAAAGAAGGAAAGAGGAGCTGTAGTTTGTCTGCAAAAAAAGGAAAATGAGGTGGTGCAGTAGAAGCAGAATGGCAACAGGAATTGGTACGAGTAGTGCGCTCTGCAATGGTGGAGTCTACAAAACATGATAGCATAACTAATCTTAAAAATAACATGAATAAGGTCTACAAGGAGGTGCTGAGGATGAGTGATTAACTTTTGGAATATGTGACAAAAACAGATAAATGGTTGGAGGAGAAAGAATAGGGCATTATTAGTGCTCTGAGATGAGATAGAAGTCCTTCATTGATTTATTTATTTATTTAGGTTCATAGATTAGTACTAGGCTAACTGTCCTTTTGGGCCATTTGAAGCCTAGCCAGTTACCTCATGTGAGAATCAAACCCTGCACCTTGTGTCTTTAAGGTAAACACCCTAACCATTATGTCACCCTCCCACTGGTTTACTGGGAAAGTCCGACTTGGAACAAAGCCAATTTTTCAGCGGAGGCCCGGGAAGAAATGCTCCAGATGCATGTCTTTGTATCGTGAGAGGAAACCCGGAAGAAATCCACACGAATGTAGGGAGGACATGCAGACTCCACACAGAAGGCACCCCAGCCAAGAATCAAACCAGAAAACCTCTTGCTGAGTGGTGACAACGCTACCGCTGCACCACTGCATCGTCCTAACTTCATAGAGCAGAGAATAAACTCGCTACCATGGACAGCATACTTGGAGGCTGTGCAGGAGGAATAAAGGGAGAAAATGATTGAAATAGAGGATGGGGAGAGAAGCAAAACCATAAGAATTGTGAATATGCTATAAGCGATGGAATGAAAGGACTGCAAAACTTTCCCATCAAGGAGAAATTATAGCTGTGCAGAGTGCACAGGATATATATGGTAACATGCCTTGTATCTCATTTCCTGAGATCAGTACTGTTCAAGGTATAAATCCTTCAGCTTAAGGAACAACTACTTACTTTCTTTTGGAAGAAGGGGAAGGTCTTGAAGGTGGGCGAGAAGAGAGTGCTCGTTGACTTGTACAATTTGTAGAGGACAAGAATGAAAATAAGTAAATACCTACCTCCCATTAGAAAATGCCAGAGTTTTAGTCTGAGATTTTAACTGACATACCCATCAGCCTTTATTTTTTTTTTCCCAACAGGGATAAAGACTTTCTTGGAGTGAGAAGGAGCAATGGCCAAGATAAACAATATGGTCAATTTCTTCATGACTGAAACCAGAGGATGAGAACGTATGAAGGGCTGCCAGGAAAGCAGCAGCTGGAAGAGAGACAAGGAGAAAGATGGCCAGCCAAGTCTTTCTAGGTATTCTGCAGAAGGATGCAGAATCTGTATCAAGAAGTAAAAAATTACTTGGAAAAAGTGAGCAACAAACTGTTAAAAGGATTAGCAATATCTGTTTCATGGATTATTTTTATCTTACAAATGCAGTCAAAAGAATTTTCTCTTTTGCTTTTCATGTCTGATTAAATGATTTACCAAAACAAAATATTTTACAGAGTTAAAAAGGATCAGCGAGAGTAAAGATCCCAGGAGCAAATAGAGGACTTGGGAAAAGTGAGTGACAAACTGTTAAAAGGATCAGCGAGAGTGAAAACCCCAGGAGCAAATAGAGAACTTGGAAAAAGAGCAGTATTTCACAAGAAGAGGGACAATGGTAACGATCTTGTTTGGACACTCCTGGACTGAAGCTATGTAAAAAGTGTCTTGAAGGATTAAATTAAGAAATAAGGTATTGTACACACTAAGCATGTTATATCACTTCTTAGCTGTAAGTAATCTTAAAAGGGGTTGGGTGTTTTTGATTGTGTAAGTGATGCACCATAGGGAGAGTGAAAGGGTGTGCTTAAAAAAAGGAAACAAAAAAAGCTTCATGGGGAAATGTGAGGCACGTGATGTAGGCATAGGTTGAAGGGCATTTAGCCATGTGCACAGTTGCTCCCAAAGAACAGAGGATATTTATTTTCTGGGATGGTTCTCACTAAAGTATAGTGGGTGGCAGTCCCGGGAGTACGTAAACAGGAACAAGGAGGACTAATACCCAGTAAAGAGTAATCGGGCAGTCACCACTGATTTGAGTGAATAAGTGGTTAAACTATACGCAAAGCAAATGTAGAAAGTGGCAAGCCAGCAGATGGTAACGTAGGGCAGAAGAGATGTCAAAAATGTAGGAGATAAAAGTGCCAGAGAGCAAAGAATTAAGGCAGTGACAAAAATGGAAGTGGAGGTGACATGGGTAATGGCACAGCGGGCACAGCGCTACTCTGATGTTGTGACCTAGCTTCAATGGATGAGTATGGGTATGTCTGTAAGAGAAGAAAAAACAGGAATAATTTAAAAAAAAAGGAATGCTGGTAAGAGGAGAAAAGGGGGTGATGGGAAGGAACAAAGATGGAGAGTGGGTGAGAGTTGCTGAGTAGCAGCTGAGCATTGAACAAGGGAAAGTACTTAGAGAGTACACACATGAATATAAATTGAAAAAGTTAAATTATAAAGACTAAAGAAGGAGTAGATATTCGAATAAGTTTAGGTTAAATAGAAGGGGAAGACTGAAAGGAGTAGGAAGGTAATCAAAAAGAGGGGGCTAAAAATATCCTCTCATGGAGAGAGTGCAGTGGTAAGACACTAATGTAGGGAGTTGAAACACTGAAATCAAGTAAAAGCTTAGAGTAACTTGGGAGGAGGCCAAAGCAGAGGAAGGGGGAGTTTATGAACATGTTTGTGAGTATAGTTTTATATTTAGCAGTTGGGTGGTTTAAACAAAATTGTGTGTAGCTGCTAAAACAGGGCATCTTTTAATGCAATAAACTTAATTGGAAATAAAGTAACACACCAATATGGTCATATTAGGGCTAGTTAGGAGAAGAAAGGAAGAAATAAAATAAAAATGATTGTGTTTCTGTTGGTAATGTGCTTCTTTTTAGGACTGACTTGAAAGATACTCCTTTACAAAACGCTGAGCTGATTTTATTTGTAGACTGTTCCTGCACTAGAAGAGAAGCTGGAATATTAGCAGCTTTTGCAGTATGCTCATCTGATCAGATCTTATTAACTGGACAGCTGCAGGGAAATGTTTCAGCACAGGTTGCAGAACTTGTAGCCATCACTGAGGCTTGCAAGTTAGCTAAAGGGAAAATTGTAACAATTTATTCTGACTTAAGGTATGGCTGTGGTATGATCCATGATTTTGGAATTTTATGTAGAGAACAAGGCTATCTAACCTCTGCTGGGACCACAGTTAAAATGCTGTGTTTGTTAAATAACTTTTAGAAGCGTTGTTATTACCAAAAGTAGTAGCTCTGCTTAAATGTGTTGCCTGTAAAATAGCTCTTTTGAAACAAAAGGAAATGCTTTTGCTGATAGGGCAGCACGACAGTCTGCATTACTAAATACTGTTCGGGCTTCTTTTTTGTAGCCTATTCAAGTTGAAGATGTACCTGTATCTGTACAGGAAGTGTAGTAATTTCAAACTCAAGCTGAGGACTCTGAAAGGATAAGGTGGAGTCTACCCACATTGCCATCTCTTGATGACCTCAGATCTTGTTTGCCGCTGTTACAAGCCCCATCAGCCATTTCTCTTGTAGCTATGTGTATTTTCATATATCCTTATTCTTTCTGTCTTTTAATACTTGGTCTACCCATAGAGTGTGTGCTGTATTTTTTTTCTGTTACCACTGGCAAATCCTCCCTCTACCATCATTAGTAGTAGTCTTTCCCCTTTCCTCTGTATACCATTCGTAGCCTTTCTACCATTGTTGATAGATTTTTCCATTGTCCTTTTGTGTGAGTGAAAGCCTGTATTCTAAAACTTTCTTCCTTTATCTTTTTCTGCCTTCCTATTTCTTTTGTCAGGAATATGGCAGAAAAGCCGAAAAGCTCCACTACGGGGTTTAAACAATGTGTAGATTGTGGCAGAAAAATGCCAGACTCAGAGAACCACAAATCCTGCATTTACTGTTTGGGTTCCCCATTTGAGTATAGACTGTTTCACCTACCAGTCTTTTAGTAATAGAACTCTGGTAGAGATGAAGAATAAACTGATTCTCAAAGGGCTTCTTAAAGCCCCTTTCGAAGAAGCCTTGTCCAAGGCTGACCAGTCACCTCCTGCCTCCGGATCAGAATCCTCCCGTTCAGTGCCGACATCTCCATTGGCACCGATTGTCAAAAAACATAAACACGCTTCCATTGGGTTCATCTTCGAAACCGAAAGTTAAGGTTTCAAGGCTCATGGAGCAGTCTAGAACCCCGGCACTGAAAACCACACCGGTGCCTTCTACAGCGGCTATGACAACTGTTCTAAGTTCAAATACCACAGCTCCAATACTGGTGCAGACTGTCACTTCTACCATTTCTGTGCCCATCTCCCCCTCAGTACAGCAAACGATGCCAGAATTAGTGGTGCCTGCAGAACCCAGGCCTGTCTATTTTCTATTTTTGGATATGTTCCATGGTCAGCTCCCTAGTCCACTCCTAGAGAGACCCAATTCGCCTTCTGGATTATCCACGTGCTCCACCAGAAGTCTTTCTGAGGTTGATATTGTTAGGTTGGTGGATCAGAGCTTGACAACCCGGGGTCCTCCATCCTGTTCTCAAGCCCCTCTCCCTCCTGGTGTAGAGGGTTTTTCCTCCGTCCACCCCTACTCATACTCCTCTAACTTCGACACAGGCTTTAAAGTTCACGACTTCAGCGTCTCAGGTACTGATGGCTTCTGCGCCAACACTTGTCTTCGGCGCCGAGTCTAGGTCTGGCTCCCTCAGTGCCTTCAGCATCATCGGGTCCCTGGGACTGTGTTTTTGCCATTGGGCCTGGGGGATTCGAGACTGCTCCGAGTTTTTCTATGGAGCCAGCCGTATCTGTTCTGGCTGAACCAGCAGGCAACCCGTCCTCAGTTACATTCTGTCAAGTGGGACTTTTGGGGCGGGGTGAGACCCTGGTTCTGAGTTTGTCTCAGTTCCAGGCTCCTATCCCTCCTCAGGGAGTCCTACCTTTCAGGCTATGGAAAGAGCTTTAGCCGCTACTTCATCTCAGATGGCTCCTGGATTATTGGAGTCTTTCCCCGTGACTCCAGGTTTTTCAGTTCAGCCACCAAACTGTACCCCTGGACAGTCTGCACCATAATCGCAAGAATTGCCTTCTAAAAGCACTTTCTCTTCCGAGTTCTCTTCAGATGTTCCCACTGAGGAGCCCCTGTGGAAGAGATTGCGTAAGAGGAAACACCTTGATTCTCCTGAAGAATCCGTCATGGAGGACCGTCATGGAAGACACGGATTTTGATGAAGGGGAGGGTTCCCCACAGTCACTCCCAGAAGATGTCTCCTTTGGAGACATTCTGGAGATTCTAAAATAGAGGGATGATTGGAAGTCCAAAAACCCATCTTTGGAGGAATCTGTATACTTGCAGGCTTTTGATGCTCACCCAGCTACCTCCTGAGTGACCCCGCCCAATGACAATTTAATTAAACTAATTGCTCAGTGGGCTTGGAAGGTTCCTAACTCTGTGTAACTAATCCCCCAGAGACCTGACAAAACCCTTACTGCTCCAGAAGACCAACTGCATTGGGCTAAGGGGTTAGTAGTAGATGCCATGGTGGTAGCTGCCGCCACCAAAATAGAGCTAGCTGTAGAAAGTTCGACTTGTCCCTCCCCTGAACCGAGAGTCCATGGCGATGGCAGCTTTGGGAAGCGGGTCTATGCATCACTGACCTTCTCCATCAGGTCCTTGAACTTTTTGGCACATTTCACAAGACTTCAAAGGGATCTGGTCAAGGAGCTGTCATATACCCTGGTGGCAGCAGTCACCGAGGGGGTCCACGAAAAAGTGGCCTCCAGCTAGCTACCCTAGAAGTCTGTCTTGAGCTCATTGCGCATGCAGCTGAAGGGACGACCAGGTCAGTAACTTCAGGCGTTGCTGTTCACAGACATCTTGGATTCACCTGTACAAGTTTGTGGAACCATCCAAGTCTTCCTTCATCAATGCTCCCTTTGATGGATCTTCTTTGTTTGGCCCCAAAGTAAAGGAAACTCTCTCCAGGTGTGAAAACAATGGAAAGACTTTATCTGCTGTGGGCATACATTTTTCCACTCCTCAACGATCCTATTCTAGGAATCAAAGGAGTTGTAAGATGTGGTTCAAGAAATCCCTGAAGCCTTTCCAGGACACATGTGGTTTGGACTCCCTTCGAGACAGAGGAGGGAGTTATAGTAGAAGATGCCATCCCAGCAGCAGGGGCGGTCCACAGAATCAGGGTTCCAGGGAGTTGTTCTCTGGTCAACCCTATCAGTGCTCCTGAAGGGAGGACCCAATTGCTTACCTCTGGAAGCAGTCGTGGGAAGATTTTCCTTGCACCCAAATGCCTGGCAACATATAACCACCGATGCCTGGGTGCTAAGGATCATTTCCAGAGGTTATCTAATCCCCTTCACCTTTTATCCAAGAACCCTAACAAGACTCCCCAACGTTCCACCCAGTCAGAGAGTTCAAACAGCAATAGAGATGCAAAGTCTGCTAGAAAAAAAGAGTTACCCAAGAACTCCCACCAGACCAACTAGGATCCAGGTTTTACTCTATTGTTTTTAGTGCCAAAGAAAAACATGGGACTGGAGACCAATTTTGGATCTCAGTATTCTAAACAAATTTATCCAGCAAGCAAAATTCTGGATGGTCCAATTCAGACAATTCTGCCCTTTTTAGAGAAAGCTGATTGGATGTGCTCTATCGATTTTCAAGACACATATTATCACATAAAGGTGGGCAAACACTCAAAGTTTCTCCCCTTCCGAGTAGGAGCCAGTCGTTTCCAGTAAGAGTGCTGCCCTTTGGCCTCACCACAACCCTAAGGGTGTTCAAATGTATAGCAGCAGTCACAGCACATCTGAGGCTGCACAGATTCTGAGTTTTACCTTACTTAGACAACTGGCTCCTCACCGCTCCTGCCAGGTATCTACTACTACAGGTTATAGACTACATTCTGAAACTAGCCCTTCAGTTGGTCATCACGGTCAATCCTACAGAATCTCAGCTAACCCCTTCTCAGGATGTGGAATTTATCGGAGTTCGCCTCAACACTGTTTCTTGCATCGCATTGCTTCCACTACACAGGTTACAGAAAATTTAGTTGCAGGTCCTCCCTCTTCTTCGCTCTAACAAAATTCCTGCTTATCAAATTCTGCAGGAATTGGGCTCCATGGCAGCAGTGATCACATTGGTTCCATTGGAAAATTTCACATGACTTCTCCAGTGGTTACTTGCAAACCAGTGGACTATTCTAACCCACCCCATGAACCATTTAATTTTCATATCCATTTGACGCAAGAACGACCTACACTGGTGGATGCATTCAGAGGAGATTCTTCTAGGCTGCCCCTTTGTTCCCCCCTCAGCCCAATGCCATAGTGACCATGGATGCTTCCCAGATGGGGTTAGGGGGGCATTATCTCTGGAAGGCAGTCCAAGACACTTGGTCCCCCTCTGAGGCCAATTTGCATATCAGTGTTCTAGAGTTAAGGGCAGTGCTTCTGGCGTTGCAAGCGTTTCACTCTGCCTTACCTCAAGGAATGATAGCTGTTCAGTCGGACATGTCTGTAGTCTGGTACATCAACAAATAGGGAGGAACCAAGTCCTACTAATTGTGTTGAGAAGCCCTTTGAGTGTGGCAATGGACTGCAACTTCCAACTGCTTTCTGATTGAAGTGCACATCCCAGGGAGTTCAAACGTGATTGCGGACAAACTAAGCAAATGCATTCTCATGCCTCATGAGTGGTCTCTCAACTCCAGAGTAATGTAGGAGATCTTTCTTCACTGGGGCCAGCCTTGCTGCGACCTGTTTGCTTCACCCTTGAACAAGTGCAGAAGCTACTTTGCCCTAATTCCTCTCAGGGGGAATCTCCCAGGGATGCTCTTCTCCATGATTGGACCCTGGGTCCCCTTTATGCCTTTCCCTCTGATTCCTCTTTTTCTCAAGAAAGCAGCTCAGTTGAGAAGAAAAGTGATCCTCATTGCTCCTTACTGGCCTCAACAGATATGGTTTTCCTTCCTCTGGCCTCATCTACTATGCCGCCCATATACTCTAGACCCAGTTCCAGATCTCTCGTCCCACCCCCAGGGACTAGTGCATCCCAGTCTTCAGACTGTCAAGCTAACTGCTTGGTTTCTCCAATTCCATTGGTTGCTAGGCATAATGGCATTCCTTTCCCTGTACGACACATTTTGTTGGCTTCCCATAAACCATCCACCAGGAGTCTCTATTGTAGTAAATGGGAGAGATTTTCTATTTGGGCTTCTGACAATGGTCTTGATCCCTTTTCAGTGCCAGTAGAAAAATTCTGGAGTTTCTAGCTGCTATCTTTAGTAAAGTAGTTTCTGCTTCCACAATCAAGGTTATCTTAGCAGCTATTTCAAATTTCCGTACCGTTATCGGAGATCAGCCCTTAATTTCTCACAGACTTTGTAAGGTTTTTCTTAAGGGCACAATCGGCTTGAAGTCCCCTTTCAAAAACCCTCTTCTACCATGGGACCTGACCCTTGTGTTACAATCACTTACTTCATCTCCATTTGAACCTGCAGTGACTTGTGATTTAAAATTCCTTTCTTGGAAGACATTACTTCTCATAGCTGTCACTTCAGTGTGGCGAGTCTCCAAATTACACACTTTATGTTCTAAAGCTTTGTATTTAGTTTTCCATAAAGACAGAGTGTCACTCAGAATGAACCCAACATTCCTTCCTAAAGTGATATCAGAGACCATTATCAATCAGTCCGTAGACCTGCCTGTATTCTTCCCAAATTTTTCAATTAAAGGCAAGTACTGCCTGCACCTTCTGGATGTACACAGGCAATTAGGTTTCTATCTAGGTAGAACTAAACAGTTTAGATGGTTAGAACAGTTATTTGTATCCTTTGCTAGTGCAACTTTGGGCTAACCGTATCTAAGGTGACTGTCCAAGTGGTTAAGGGATTGCATCTCCTTCATTTGCACGAAACTTAAGATGAAGCTCCCTATGCCAGTCAAAGTACATTCGACCTGATGTATGGCAACTTCAGCTAAAAGCTTCCATGTCAGAAATTTGCACAGCTGCAATGTGGGCTAATCTACATACTTTTATTACTCATTACAAACTCGATATAGTCTCCAGAGAGAGAGAGCTTCCCTTGTTTTTATGGTTCTCAAGAATATTCTTCCATAGGGCCACCCAGGATCTAAGATAGCCAGAAACTCCATCCCACAAGTCAAGAATAGATGAAGATTGACAACATCAGATAAAGAAGTTATGTCTTACCATAACGTTCCATCTGTGTTGTTGATCTTCATCTATTCTTACGTCCCTCCCACCCGCCCCCTCCTTTAGACTTCTGGTGGAGCAACGTCCTGTCCTGTGTTCTTATAGTTAGGGATAACTTGGACAAGGTTTCTTACTTAGAGTATTTCTCTGTGATAGCAAACTTGATCTAAGGTAATGAGGAGAGGGGCATTGTGGGTAGCTTACAGCTTGAGAGATTTTTTTTTTTTTTGCTGATGCGAGCTATATAATGGCCTGATCGATTCCAAGGATTGGAACTGTAACCCATGAGTCAAGAATAGATGAAGATAGACAACACTGATGGAACGTTATGGTAAGACATAACTTTATATTTCTAAATCTGTTGAGGCCAACACCCAGCATATTAAAAAAAATGTGGGGTCCATTTTGTTGCATTCAGTGGGACTTTATTGACTCGCATCAATGTGCTAAATTTAGATTTGTTTTATTTGAAATAGATTTTTTTTTCTAGTTGGGTAGAAGCATACCAATGTGATAAAAATGATGCTGCTTCAGTTGCAAAGAATGTTTTGTATGAATTGATCCCTCGGTTTGGGATACCGTGTTGCATTCAGTCAGATCATGACACTCATTTTACTATCCAGATTATACAGCAAATTTGTCAGGTATTTAGAGTGAGTATTCAGTATCATTGCCCACACAGACATCAAGGTTCCGATATGGTAGACAGGGTAAATCAGGCTTTGAAAACAAAACTGGCAAAGCTTCCCACAGAGAATGGGTTGAAATGGCCTAAATGCCCTACCATTAGCATTATTCAGTATTCAAAGTGCAGCTAGTGCACCAAGAAATTTCCCCCTGGGCCACCGTATGCCAATGCCAGCCACTACTTTGCCTAAAAAATCTTGAATTACAAAGCACTGATGGTTTTATATTTAATTACTGTAAAAAGTTGACTTCTGTATTACAGCATTGTCACTCCCAGGATATTTCTGCTCAACAGCCTGACGCAAGCTATTTGCATGAAGTCAACCCAGATGATTGAGTGTACATACAATGTTCTTCGTGTTTCACTGTTGCAGTCATCACTTGTGGGTTATCCCTGCTGGGTAGCCCTCGGTTGGCCCGAATACTAGAGTAAAGGATTTCCCTCCTGCATCGGCTGTAGGTTGCCTGTGCCTGACGTCAGGTCATCAGGGCTATAAAGGGAGGCAGCCGACGCCATTACATCAGTCTTTCTTGCTGTGGAGCCCGAAGCAGAAGCAGTTTGCGAGTGCATCAGTCGTCCGTTACCAGCATGAGGGAAAATACTACTAAAGCTAAGTGCCCCATTGGGGATCCTTTTCTTGCACTTAACCAATGGCCGAGAAAGTAAATAATTGTGTCCACTGTGGAAAACAATTACCACACCAGGACTTTCATAATCTGTGTGTAACTAGTTAAGGCCCAGACCACGATGTCCCTGGATGTCGGTCCTGTGCCTTATTTAATGCTAGGAACATCCATAGAAGAGCTGAATTTGTAGTTGGGCAGTTCAGGGAAAGTAGTTACCAATGCGAAATGGTGTCCGTCAGTCAGTCTACTGTGGAAATTCCTAAAAAGAGAAAAGAAATGGAAAGAGCCCACAGAAGGTTAGACCCACAGATGACTCAAACCTGAAGTTAGCCATCCTACCATCCACTAGCACAGCGGAACTCAGTGAGGTGCATCTGCAGTCCCTGATGACAACTGTAGAACCATTGCAGGCCTCTACCGAGACCCTTTTGGAGTCCAGTACACTGCTGGATCAAGCTTCTCCTTGCGAATTGTTAGTCGCCAGCCCCACAGTTGTGTCTGGAGCCACTTTGTAGGCACCGGCTTCTGAGGAGGCCTTTCGGATGACCAACGACAGACAAAGGCCGATGGCCATGCCACCAGCCAAAACCACACTTAAGCCCATTGAATCATTGAGGCCTAAGAGCAAGGCCACTCCTAGGAAAACTCCTTCCTTGGTACTCGGTCACCAGTTACCTCCCACCCAATCTGCTCAGTCTCGGAAGTTACTTGGGATGGCTGAGGATTTATCCTCTCTCATTAGGGGTAACCAGTCTGCTCAAGGTACCCCAGCCAAAAGAAAAAGGGACATTTCTCCAGAGATGCTTTTGGAACCAGTCAGATAACTCTGAATTTCTGGACTCAGACACTGAACAACAGCCCCTGGCAATCTTTGAGGATTCAGATGCTGATAAATCCATTTCTTCTGAATCCCCTCCTGAGGACCTCTCATTCGGGGAGACCTTTGATACTCCCAATCAAAGAAGAGACTGTGAGAGTTCCTGGACTTGCCACAACACAAACCCTTAGCCATTCCTCCCATTCTGGATGTGGTGGAGGATGTCTTCCTGGAGTCTGGCCTCACCCCTGCTGCCCTGCCCCCTGTACCCAAAAAGCCTGATAGATATTATAGGGTGCCAGACACCCATAAGTATTTGTTCAAGAACCCTGCAGTTGACCCAGAGGTCATTACTCAGGGACCCAAGGGGGCTAGGGCCATTTCCTCCAAAAATCCAATACCCTCTGACAAGGAGAGCAGAACCTTGGACCGGTGTAGCAAAAAGGTCAACACTTCGGATACCCTAGCCATTAGTGCTCTCAATTGCCAATTCTATATGCTTAAATATCAACAGAATATGCTGGAGTTATTAAAGCAGAAAATTTTCACCTTACCAGAGAGTACTACTACCAGAGAACTAGGAGATTTGATGCACTCCAGCACTCAAGTGGTCAAGCATTCCCTACATTGCGGATTTGATGCTTTGGAAGCTTCTAGCAGGGCTGCAGTTTCTGGATCAGTCATTGGAAGACAAACATGGTTGAGAGAGCATCCTTTGCCTGATCAGGTTAAATCAAAACTTCTGGACTCCCCATTGGATAGGGAACAATTGTTTGGCCCCAAGGCAGAGGAGATGATTAAGAAAATGGAAGACAAGGCCAAGTCAATGCCGATGGTCAAAGACTTCCTGCAGTTACAATCCCCCAGATTCGACAGGAACTTTCCTACCAAGCACTGGTCCTTTCCTACCCAAGCAAAAGCTGTGCAAAGGAAAGTACGCAGAGATAGGTACTTCAGGCAACAGCAGCAAAGCCAGTGGAGGCCTGGACACTGGACCTCTACTATGCCTAGGCAAGGATAGGCCCTTCAGGCAACAGCAGCAAAGCCAGCAGAGACCTAGATAGTGGACCTCTACTATGCCTAGGCAAGGGAGTTCTAAGTCCACTCCCTACCATAAGGGTTCACAATGGCTCCCTGTCTCCCCTCTGCACGCCCCCCCCCCCCCAGACAGGCTAGGAGGAAGGATTCCCCTATTCTTAGGCAAGTGGCAAACCATCACAGCAGATCAGTGGGTCCTAAACATCATTTCTCAAGGGTACAGAATCACTTTCATAGAAAATCCCAGATTTTCAGGTTTTCCAGATGTGTCTATATCATAACATCGACAGCTTAGGTTGTCGAATCCTAAAACATTGACACCTAACCGTCGAAAGCTAACAATAGCGAATGGCCACATCATCAGATTCTTTCCTCTGGAAAGAATTCGGGTGACCATCCATGCACAAAACAAATAAACACACCCAAACATAGTGGGGGGCTTTGCCCCCCACCCCCCCCTAACTAAATATACCAACTCCGCGATCGCTCTACATTGGGGAAAGGGCAAATCCCCGATAATGGCCACGCAAATTCTTTCCTGAGGAAAGAATTCAAAGATGTGGCCGTTTGCTATTGTAAGTGTTCGAAGCTTGAAGATAATTAAGCATTCCACAACCTAAGCTGTCGACAGTTCAATAGGAAACTTCCAGACATACCAGCAAATCAGAGGACAGTGGCCATCTGCCAGATTCAAAAACTCTGTGCTCAAGGAACAGTGGAGCCAGTACCAGAGGAACAGGTGGGGAAAGGATTTTATTCAAGGTTGTTCCTAGTGCCCAGAAAAAAGGGCACCTGGCACCCTATTCTAGACCTTTCCACACTAAATCTGTCCCTCCTAGTGCCAAAATTCAAAATGCTAACCCTTCAAAAACTCTTGCCAATGTTGACACCAAATGCTTGGCTAGTGACCCTAGATCTGAAAGATGCCTACCTCCATATCCCCATAAGGGAGTCCTGCAGGAGTTTAGTATGCTTCATAGCAGGCTCAGAGCACTTTCAATTCTCTGCTCCGCCCTTTGGCTTATCTGCTGTTCCCTGAGTCTTCACCAAGTGACTGGCTCCTGTCAGTGTCTTTTGCACACAGAAAACCATACAGATTTACCCCTATCTGGACAACTGTCTCATCCAGGCAGACACCAGGGAGAAACTCTTACAGGATCTTACCTTTGTCCAAACCCTCCTAACCTCTCTGGGATTTACCATCAACAGGGAAAAATCCCAATTCCAGCCCACAAGACGGATAACCTTCTTAGGAGCTCTCCTGGACGCATTTACCCAAAGACCCTTGAAACAGGGCTTTCTCCCCCTCCTCTATTCTCAGAGAGCACGCAGGACACACCTCACAGCAAGGAAGTTCCTGCAAGCACTCTGGTACATGGCATCCTGCATCCTGTTGGTGCCTTTGGCCAGGCTCCACATGAAAAAACTACAGTGGTACCTCAGAAACGTATGGTGCCAACACTCAGTCACTGGTGCACCAGCTGCCTCTGATTCCATGCTTAAGGAAGGAACTTTTATGGTGGGCAGAAGTCTGTACCCTGAACAGGGGTCTACCCTTTATTACCCTTCCCCAAGGCCATCACCACCGATGCCTCAGACACAGCCTGGGGGGCTCACTTAGGAGATGTGCACTCAGGGCACCAGAGATCAGGGAGATCTAGCCCTCCATATCAACCTAAAGCAAATGCTGGCATTGCACAGGGCTAAAATAGCTTTCAAGGTCTACCTCAGACCAGGAGTGCTCTTGATCAAAACAGGCAACACCACGGTCATGTGGTACATCAACAAGCAAGGGGGAACACACTCCTACCCCCTTTGTCGCCTAGCTATGCTAACTGGCAGACAGCCTCAATGATGGGACTACATCTGATAGCCCAGTACATTCCAGGGGAACACAACACCCTAGCAGACCATCTCAGCAGAAGTGTCCTGAACTCCCATGAGTGGCAGGTACACAAGGAGACCTTCTTCAGCATCATACACCCCTGGGGGTGCCGGAGGTAGACCTCTTTGCAGCAGTAGAAAATAGACAGCTGACCAGGTTCTGTTCCAGGGAGTTCCACCCACGAGCTTGGAAAGTGGATGCTCTCTCCTTTCACTGGAACAACCTGGTTGTGTACGCCTTCCCTCCATTGCCACTGATTCCCAGGGTACTTCTAAAGATCAAGGAGGGAAGGGCCAAGGGCTGTCCTCATTGTCCCAAACTGGTCCAGGCAGCACTGGTACCCCTTACTCCTCAGCCTGACCAAGGAGCTACCCATGAGCCTACCTCTTACAGTAAAACTGCTAACCCAAAACGCTCAGCCTGTCCGTATGACTTATACCCCAAAAGCGGATATCAGGCCACCTTTGAGCAAGCAGGTTCTGGATATCATTAAGGAAGCCAGGAGGCCCAGCATCCAGAAATCCTATTCCGCAAAATGGAAAAGATTTACTGCCTGGTGCCCCCATGCCACTCTCACTTTGGTTCTGGACTGCCTGGCGGAGCTCATGCAGAAGGGATTATCATACTCCTCTATCAGAATTCATGCCTCAGCTGTCTCTGTTCATTCCCCAACAGAGCAACCTACGTTCTCCCATCCCCTGTTAAAACAATTCCTTAGAGGGGTGTCACACATCAGGCCACCTAAAAGGTCACCCACTTCAGCATGGGACCTGAACTTTGTCCTGGAAAAACTGGCTTTACCACCTTTTGAACCAGCTGCTTCAGCAGAAATGAAGCACCTCTCTTGGAAAACTGCCTTCCTGCTGGCCATAACCTCAACCAGGAGGGTTTCCGAGCTACAGGCTCTCATGGCCATTGAACCCTTCATTATTTTCCATGCAGACAGGGTGTCTCTTAGAACCAACCCTCCTTTATGCCTAAGGTGGTATCTGACGTGACCCTTAATCAGGCTGTCCATCTCCCTACCTTCTTTTCAAATCCACAAAATAGAGAGGGAAGGATTCTGCATATATTAGATGTGCACAGACAGCTTAGATACTATCTGGATAGGACCAAGTCTTTCAGAAAGACTGTCCAGCTGCTGATCAGCTTTGCCCTAGGGGCAGTGGGGAAACCTATATCCAAGCAGACCGTTTCTAAATGGATATCACACTGCATCCATTTCTACTACTCCTTTTATGGGAAGATACCTCCCAAATTAGTCAGAACCCATTCTACTAGGGCAGCATCAACTTCCACTCCCTTCCTTAGAGGCATTCCTACCAAGGATATTTTAGAAGCCGCCACGTAGACATCACTTCACACCTTCACAAAACACTACCAACTGGTTATTTTCTCCAAATCCTGGGCAGGCTTTGCTTCAGCAGTCCTGTAGGGCACTGTGGCTTTCACTTAAAGCAGTGCAAGCCTAGACTCCGGCTCCTTCCCTTCCTTCCACCCTACTTTTCAGCTTTGGGAATCTTCCCACAAGTGATGACTGCAACAGTGAAACATGAAAAACATAGTGCAGTTGTGTACAATTACCATAAATGTAGATGTTCAAGTGTATTCACTGTTGCAGTCCTGTTTCCCTCTCACCTTCCCCCTCTTTATTTCCATCATAGCTTATGTCCTGCTGCAGGTTGGCCTTCTTCAGGCCTTCTTGGCAGAGCTCCTATAGGTTGGGGGCAAGAAAAACTGATGTAGTGGTGTTGGCTGCCTCCCTAATAGCCATGACGACCTGATGTCAGGCACAGGCGACCTACAGCCGACGCAGGAGTGAAATACTTCACTCTGGTATTCGGGTCGGCCGAGGGCTACCCAGCAGGGATAACCCACAAGTGATGACTACAACAGTGAATACACCCAAACATCTACATTTATGGTACATGTACACAACTGTACTTTCTTTATCCAGAAGATACGCCCTCCATGCCAGATGGAAGGGATCATTCCTTGTATTCCTTGTCACAGTAACAGGCATTTGACTTTCAAGGCCTTCAACCTGGACTCACAAGTTACATGGTAGAAAAATGATGCCAAATAAGAGAAGTCAACCTATCTCCATCACTGTCTTAGATGATGAACCTATTTCCTCTAGCACTAGACAAAAGACCAGAGGAATCGAGTGCAAAACAAATGCCTAATCATTTAGAAACTTTGGAAGAAAACATTTTCCCTGAGTCAGACAACCAAGCACTGCTCATGGGAGCTGTACAGTTACAAGATTTATCGTGTAGCCTGTTTCAGACTCTAAAGCAGATTGTTCATCAAAAGAGAGATCCGTATTTAAGCATTTTCTAAAATCCTCTTTAACCCCATTCAGCCCGGCATTCTTGTCTAATCATTGCTTTTATGACTGCAGTCATAATTTTCGGGCATTCTTGTCTAATCATTGCTTTGATGACTGCAGTAATCATTTTCAGGCATTCTTGTCTAATCATTGCTTTGATGACTGCAGTAATCATTTTCAGGCATTCTTGTCTAATCATTGCTTTGATGACTGCAGTAATCATTTTCAGGCATTCTTGTCTAATCATTGCTTTGATGACTGCAGTAATCATTTTCAGGCATTCTTGTCTAATCATTGCTTTGATGACTGCAGTAATCATTTTCAGGCATTCTTGTCTAATCATTGCTTTGATGACTGCAGTAATCATTTTCAGGCATTCTTGTCTAATCATTGCTTTGATGACTGCAGTAATCATTTTCAGGCATTCTTGTCTAATCATTGCTTTGATGACTGCAGTAATCATTTTCAGGCATTCTTGTCTAATCATTGCTTTGATGACTGCAGTAATCATTTTCAGGCATTCTTGTCTAATCATTGCTTTGATGACTGCAGTAATCATTTTCAGGCATTCTTGTCTAATCATTGCTTTGATGACTGCAGTAATCATTTTCAGGCATTCTTGTCTAATCATTGCTTTGATGACTGCAGTAATCATTTTCAGGCATTCTTGTCTAATCATTGCTTTGATGAATGCAGTAATCATTTTCAGGCATTCTTGTCTAATCATTGCTTTGATGACTGCAGTAATCATTTTCATTCTACTGCTGCATTTTTTGGTTCCTGCTGACACTGTAAGTACAGTTTAACTTTTTAATGGGAAAGTAAAACGATTAATAAAACCTAGACAAAGGTCAGTAGAATGGTATCCAACTTTTAATATGTTTCATGCTACTTTAAGCATGTATGCTAAGATTTAAATGTTACTAACTACTGGGTATGTGCTCACATACCTACTGCTCATGATGGAGGCATTCCATTAATTCCAGTGGCTGTAGGAGAAATTGGAATGTGAGCAGCATTTGCATCAGCAATTTTAAGCAAAAATATGGTGTGTCATAATGTTTCATCATTTTCAAAAATTGTTTTTCTTAGACTTCCAGTGACTGTTACGGACTACACCTGTTATGCAAAAAGAGGAACTGTAGAAACAGGGCGGAGTCAGTGTAATGTTACTCAAAGGATATATATCAGAATTAATATGCAAGGTATGGTTATGCTGCAAGACTTTTATTATATTTGTGGCAGTCTAGCGTATCCATGGCTGCCTGCAAACTGGTCAGAATGTTGTTACATTGGGAGAGTTCTTCCAGCTGTTCGACATGTTGATATTTTGCCTAAGGGAAAAATTCGTAATGTACGAGAGACGTAGACTGTAAAAAATCAGGTTGGCAAAATTGATGCTCCCTGGATTTATCATCATGACTTAGAACAAGCAGCTTTTAAAGGTCTAGCTCAAATGGACCTTGGCAATGATGTTATTTCAGTGGCTGGCATATTACCTGCATATGGGACAGCATAATCAATCTGGGAATTGCGAAAATTGTCTAAACTGTTCGAAATATTGAATAATGCCACATTTGAGTCAGTCAGTCAAATCACTGCTGAGCTAAGTGCCATACGTAAAGTAGTATTACAATATTGAATGACACTTGATTTTGTGCTTGTGTCGAAGGGTGGTATGTGCACACTCTTGCACGAGGAGTGTTGCACGTTCTTTCACAATAATGAGCATGCAATATGCAGTGATTTGGATGTTATCCAAAAAGTTGCTGAACTGTCATATGCCAAATAAGTGGATAGCTCATAGTGGACCTGGCTGACTGCCTTGTTTTAAGGATGGGGAGGAAGTGTTTTAAAGCTTATTATGTTAATTGTTATTATTATTTTACTTTAATTTTTAAACTTATTCTTATGCAAAGCTTTAACAAGTAAGCTTATTGCATCACAATCTGGCACTTCTTTGTAACACATGCATACTAATAATACATTTGAAAATATGCAACTGACCAATAATACAGGTAAAAAAATTGGAGAAGGAGAAACTGTTTTTGAGAATTTTGGAAGGATATATGACAATGTATTTAATAATACATTTGAAAATATGCAACTGACCAATGATACAAGTAAAAAGATTGTGGAAGGAGAAAGTGAAGAAAGTGTTTTTGAGAATTTTGGAAGGATATATGACAATGTATTTAAACAAAGTGAAAGAAAACAGAGCTCTTCTAATAATATGAAGGTGATGCTTTTGAAGCATCATATGAGAGATTGTAAAGGGCTAAACTGAATATATGCATGCGACTGAGGGTGATGGTATATGTACTGCAGAGGCAATGAAGAAATATAAACAGTTGAGCTTCATTTCTTTTCTCATGAGACAGAATTTCCGTTGTATAATGCATTGAAAGTATAACTTATTCTTTGCAAGGTTGAAATATAGGTAAAGAAGTCGGTGGATGTACTTGAAATAACAGTATTCAAAGTACAGATATAGAATGTTCCTTTCTCAAGGTTGAGATTGCATAATAACTTTGCTAGCTAGGCACGAGATGTTCTTTCTCATATAATCATCATATTTCTGCTGATTCAGTTGGCAATAACTTATAAGAATATATTTTAGCATCATGTTTTTCTCTATAAGTATTGCTCAGTTTTTTTTTCTGGGAGGCAAGGATCTGAAAGCTTTGTCTCCCACATATAGGTGTGCATTTTGATAAAAGTATTTCATTTTCATGGTAAAGACTGAAGTAATTTGTTTATTATTGTAACAGTGTGAACATGAGACAATTGCTACAGTGTCTCAGGATGCCAATATCTACCATCCTGGCAATGGAGACATTTGTAAAATTGCATGTCTGTGGCTACTGCAGGTTGTGGACTGGGTTATACAGAGGTCTCATTGGGTGGTCTGTGGAGTTTGTCGCTAGTGTAGGATAGATGGTGCTAAGATCTGATAGTAGTGCTGTTTAATGTGCTGGAGACAATTTGTAGTAAGATGTTTACTCAAGTGTAATACTGATTTGCTGGATGGGCACTTAATATTATGGCTGTATGGAAAACAATGGGTGGGAAAGTACTTAAATAGGTTACACACCAGACAACAGCAATTAAAGAGGGTTGGGAGGGACTTGGGAAGTCATATTACTGTAAGGGGTAAAAGCCAGAAACCAAGCTATAGTCTAGAATTTCAGAAAAAATTAGCTTAATGCCTAGGGGGGTGGAAGACTCAAAGAACGGGAAAAAACTGTATCAAGGTAAACAGAAAGGCACTGGAATGCATCTTTAAGCTGGTATATACAACTACAAAAAGTACTGAAGTACAAATCCTGGAGTAGAATTCATAATACTGCCACTCCTGCAATCCTGCTACAGACTAAGACACCAGACTGTAGAAATTTACCAGTAACACTGTGTATGGAAAAAAAATGTTATAATAAATGACTAAATGAGGTTCAAATCTGGCTGTAGATCACAGTCGTGCCACAACTGTGAAATAAGCTACAAGACTGATTAAGGCCCCAGACTGGGTTCAAAATACAGAGAGCTGCCTTTCACATGTAATTCTACTTTTGGAGATAGAAATGTAGAGTAATGTATAGGCAATGCTAACATGTTGCAGTAATACACAATTGTCACACAACTGCAAACGAAGCTACAAGACTAAGGTCCCAGGGCAAACTAAAAGAAGTGTAGACATAACTTTTTTGGCTAAAACCATGGACAGAAAGCAGAGAAGTACAAAAAGTATCACCACATAGGTCAGTATAAGTGCAACTTGAAGTATTTAAGCAGCTTTTTAAATAAAAGTTGTTTTCTTCACTTTTGATGACAAGCATGTATGTATCTCATACCTCCCAGAATCATGAACAAATGACCCTGGGTGGATGCAGCTCTGTGCCAAATATAACAGGTTTGCTAGAGAGGGTTCCATTCAAATAAAGCCAGTAACGGAGCTCTAGTCCTGTGGTTAGAATTTCAAAAACTTTAGCTTAATATCTGAGGGAATGGTGGTTGGACTACAAAATAAGGGGGGGCACTATCAAGGTAAACAAAAAGGCACTAGAATGCAACTTTAAGCAGGTATATACAACTATAAAAATAATGAAGCACAAATCCTGGAGTAGAATTCACAATACTGCAACTACTGCAATCCTGCGACAGACTAAGGCACCAGATAATGCTGAAATTTACCAGTAACACTGTAATAAATGAACATGAAATACTATAAATTACATAATGAAAATCATAAACAGATTGAGGTTTAGCCCTGTATAGATTGTAGTGTTATACTGGAAGTTTTCAAAAGAGTAAGTATTAAAATAACAGATGGCTTGGAGGTTAATGTTTTCCATACAGTGTGTAAATGGAGCATTGCTTGCTGTAGTTCAGCTTCCATGGACTCCAGTGGTGATTTGTTTGGTCATCTCCGTTGCCATTTTTATTAGATTGTCATTCTGTTTTGTCAGGGAGAAGTTGTAACTATTTAATTGGTGAATTATTGCTATTTTATTTAGCTTCATGAATTAGATTTAGCAAACTTCATTGAATTTTTCCTCTGACAGATAGCAAATGCTGGATGTGTGATCAGACAGACGGGATTTTAAACAGACAGATAGCAAATGCAGGATGTGTGATCAGATAAATGGGATTTTAAACAGTTCTGACAGATAATTTGTCAGAAATGATGAGGGGAGCAAATGGTTATAACTAAAGAAATTATTCTTTTGGTCTGGGGTATAGGATCTGAATTGCTCAGACATAGTAAGGCCTTACTAAGTTTAATGCTGTTGCCCCCCCCCCCCCAAAAAAAAAAGAACAGTTATTGGAAATGGACATATTAGCAGACAAATTCAGCACTAACTTTACTTCTCTAATTTTCCCCTACTTATTAGCACACCCACACCATCTCCTCTGATCAACTGCAAGGCCAAAACACTTGCTGCATGGGCCCTGATAATGTATCAGGCTGCCTTCTGGACAACACCAGACATGGCAAACTTGCAACTAAGCCTGCTCTACTGGATTCATGTCTGAGGAATGGAGAGCTGAAGCAGTCATCCTGTTCCACAAAGGAGTATCCACTTCTAATCCAGGAGCTTATTAACAAGGACATAAACAGTCTTCAAACCCTGGAGCCAAGCTTATTTGGGTTTGTTAAAGGCAGATCCTGCCTTCTGAACCTGGTAAACTTATTTGAATATGTCCATGATGCATTAGACGCTGGCAGATTGGTTCACACTGCCTACTTGGACTTGGGTAAGGCCTTTAATACCATCCACATTCTGAAGGTATAGACAAGCCAGTCAAACTAAATGTAAACCCATATGTTATCCATTGATAGCAAACTGGATAGCCCAGTCTTTCATTGTGGGAGGAAACACTCTCATTAAAAAGAGTAGTGGTCTTCCTGAGGGATCTTCCCTAGAAACACTTTTGTTTGGTGTTTACTTCACTGATGTCAAAGCTAATATCGAGGGCCTGTGACCAAGTACTGCTAACTTGGAGCTGTCATTAATTCCCTATCTGACTTCCAAATTCTTCAGGAGGGGCTAACACACAACAATAAGTGGTGCCTTGATCATGGCCTAAAACTAAATGCCACAAAATGCAGCATTGTGTCCTTAGGAAAACCTGGGCACCCAGAGGTTCATAGGTATATATTAGGATAACTACCACTACAGCTTATATAAGCTTAGCTGTGCAACCCACGTGTCCCAAAAGTTATATGTTTTATACATTTATACAGGAGGAGATTGGTGGTTGACATGATTTACTGACGGCCTCTGTCAATCAGAGACATAGGCATCAGACCAGCTGTGAATTTTTGATTCCCATTCAGTGGTCCAAGATGCACTTAAATAGTGTTAGGGAAGACTTAGTTTTACATAGATGTGGACCCTATTCCAGAAAATGAGATTCTCTGAGATAACAGTCTGCCTCTCCAGCATGTCCTGTTTATGTTGCAAGCAAAATGTAGGTCTTTGGATCTAGTAATTCTGATGCTGTTTCTTTGGCAGATGTACAGAAAGTTCAGCAGAGTGTAGTCCAGAGATGCCTTGTGTGCATAGATTGCCTCTCAAGAGTCTGTAGGAGGCTAAGTATAAAGATCGCCTCTCAAGAGTCTGTAGGAGGCTAAGTATAAAGACAGAGCTTTGAGACAGTCTCCATAGGACATTGTGTTAGCGCCATGTATTCTTTTTGTTAGGCAATTGTGCAGACATTCCAGTTGCTTCATGTATCTGGTCGGGTATATACCAAAGGGAACACTATACTTAATGGATGGGGCTGATGATTGCCAAGTATAGTGGTACAATGACTTTTCTGGATGTAGATGCCATTCCCACTACTTATATGTTGAGCAACATAGAAGGATTTCCTTGCTACATTGAGCACATATTGGTCAAAGGCCAGTTTGCTGCCAGTATGTGTTCCCAGATCCCTGACTTGTGGGTCAACGTTTAGGGGTGTTTTATCTATGACATAGTTTCCTGAGGTGGCCGACTTCCCAAAAGGTACTATAACGCATTTCTTGGCATTGAGTTTATGCCGTGGCTTTGGTACCTGTCATTTGTTTGAGCTAGACCCTCTTGTAAAATGTTTGTATCTTCGGGAGGATTCCAGTGCTGCTCCCAGTTTGCAGTCATCTGCCATCTTCGTCAGCCAGAATCTTTCACATCAACCTTGACCTCCAAGAAGTAGATGTCAAAGCAGACTGGGCCCCACACAGAGCAGTGAGAGACTGCACTGGTGACTGGCCTCTTCGTGGAAGTGGTTTTCACCAGTCCTAACTTTGTGGGTCCTGTGTGTGAGCCAGCTGGCTATCCAGTGTGTTATACAGGGGGTTATGCCTAATTCCAGAAGTTTAATTCCCAAGTGGGGCATTGTATCAAATGCCTTAGCGAGGTCATAGTAGGCAGTGCGCACTGTTTTACCCTCATCCATTGCCTTAGTGACCTTCTCAAAGAAGTCTGCTGAGTTCAGTAAGCACGACCTTCCTTTGACAAACCCAAACTGTAATGAATTCAGTGTCAATGTCTCCTATGTCTTTGTTGATCATTTCCATGATAAGTCTATCCATGGCTGTCATATAAGACTAGTCAGACCAGTGGGTCTATATTTTCTGGGATCTGTTGATGGCCGATCCTATGAAGAGGGATGACAGTTGGAGTCCTCCATTCTCATGGCATTAAGGCTGTTTTGAGACTATAGTTAAATATTAACTTCAGTGGCCCTGATAAATCATAATGTTAAGTTGTCTTTCTCGCCTTCATTCTTGCTGGATGGGTTTGGAGCCAATCCTCGGCTCCAACTTGGCCTTCTACTAAATCTCGAGAGCTATTTACTGGCTTGAGGTCTCCCCATATCCCACACTGCTTGGCGCTAGATACCCAGATCTCGTTTGCCGCTTCAGCTACGAGGTTGCGTTTTTACTGGCTCAGGTCGTATTAATCCTTTTTTTCTATTTTCAGCTAATATTTAACTGTATTTTTTTCTTAGAGATGGATTGTCTTTACCTTGTAGTACAGTTGTACTGTGTATCCCCTAGTTTGTCCCACTTAGGAAACTCGTTTTCTGTTAGAGGGTTTCTACCCTCCCCCCCTTGTTTCTTCTCTATTAGTGGCTAACCCCCCCCCCCCCCTTGTTGTACCTATAGGAGTAGTGTTTAGCCTTCTATTTTTTTTGTATATTTTTATTGAGGTTGTTATTATTATTAAGTGTGGGTGATAGTGATAGTTTTTTTCTGCTTATTATTGTTAGCTTATCTAGTGCGGGCGTGTGAGTGTGTCTGTGTGCCTTGTTTAAGCACTAGTGTAAGTTTTCTCTCTTTTGGTATCCCCGGGCCAGTATGTCCAAGGATACCAAAGTTTCAGGCTTCAAGAAGTGTGACTTGTGCTGTCAGAAGATGTCCCTGACAGACGGTCACACTTCTTGCGTTTATTGCTTGGGTTCCCTACACCTGCAGGACTCCTGCTCGGTCTGTCATGCCTTCAGCCCGAGAGTCCTGCAGGAGCATAGGAACAAGCTTATTTTGAGAGGCCTACTCAAGCCAGGGGGATCCCCGGCGAAGCTTCAGTCGGGGAAATCCTCAAAGCCCTCCAAGCCATCGTCTCCCAGTTCGGAGCCGTCGTTGGGCGGAGCATCTGCCTCCTCTTCGGCTCCGGCTGGATCCGACACCTCTAGACCTCAGTCGGCTCCGACTTTACTGTCGGAACCGTCATTGGGCCGAAAACGTTCTAGGTCCCCTTCCCTAGAATCGGTTCGCTCGGCTCCAAGGTCACCGTTGCTTCAGTCGGAATGAAGCCATAGGTCCCACTCCTCTCGGTCTTCTAGGTTATCTGACCATGACTTGGAGAGGGTGGTCAGTAGACTACTTAAATCGCAGGCCCTGGCCAAGATGTTAACCAGCCCTTCTCAACAGACTGTGGCTGTCCCGGTGTCCTCAGCAGTTTCTCTTGTGTGTTCGGAGCCGGAGCTGGTTGGGGCTTGAATCTTGGAAATGTCGGAGCTGATACCACACCTTTTGGCTCCTTCATCGGCTCCGATCTCTTCATTGGTTCCTTCCTTGGAGGGATCTGGGCACCGGGACTACCTCGTCGGCTCCGAGGGGGCGAGTGGCATCGGACCCTTGTCCAACCCTGTTCTCCCTCTCGGGGCTTCGGCGCAGGTGAGCTCAGCCCCGACATCGGCCTCAGAGCCGTCCCTCTTGGTGCCGGGAGGAGTTAATGTCTCTTCGGAGCGGGGACCCTCTGCTCTGCCTGACAGGGGTGCCTTTGAGGTCATGAGGAGTGTGCTGACTCCTGAGTCGGCTCCTCGATCGGCCCCTTCGGCTCCACCCCCCGTGGTGCCTGCATCGGTCTCTGGCCACCCTCCTGACCCCAAGTGTGGAGAACAGACGCTCCAGGCCACCCCATTGGGTGTATCTTCCTCTTCTGAGGCCTCCCCTGATCATTCAGAGAGCCCCCTGGCAAGAGAAAATGTAAGAGGAAACATGTTGACTCCCCCGAGTCAGTCACGTCTGATACCGACTTGGAGAATTCGGAAGGGTCCCCAAGATCACCCTCTGAGGATGTCTCTTTTTCAGACATCCTAGAGATCCTTAAGCAGAGGGGGAACTGGACTTCCCTTAACCCTTCCGAGGACGAGTCTGTGTACCTGGACGCGATTGGTCCTCGCCCTTCTACCTCCTGGGTGTCTCCACCCTTCGACCCACTCATGGAAGTGGTGACTCGAAGGGCGTGGTCAGCCCCGGACACAGTGAAACCAACTCCCCGCAGGCCCACTAAGTTCATTACAGCCCCACCCGACAAACAATTTCTGACAAAAGGTGTCCCTGTTGATGCCATGGTGGTGGCAGCAGCCACTAAGTAGGAGTTGGCTGACCCTTTGGTGCCTGTCCATCCACCTAATAGAATCTAGGACAATGGACAGGTACGGGAAGCGGATGTTTTCTTCAGCGACTTTTTCCATGCGGTCGCTGAATTATCTGTGCCATTTCACCCGCCTTCAAAGGGATCTTCTCAAAGAACTGGGTGATACCCTTCAGGATCCATCAGCTGTGGGGGCTCAGGATAAGATTAACTCCCAGCTGGTGACCCTTAACTCTATCGTCAACTCCTCCATGCGGCTCATTTATTATGCAGCCGATGGGGCGAGTAGGGCCGCAGGTACAGGCGTGGCTTTGAGAAGACATGCCTGGATGCGGTTATGTAACTTTGCTGACCCCTTTAAGGCGTCCTTCACCAATACCCCCTTCGATGGTTCAGCTCTGTTTGGACCACAGGTGAAGGATACCCTTATCAGGTGTGAGCAGGAAGGCAAGACTCTCTCTGCTGTGGGAGTCAATTTTTCTACTCCCTCTAGACCATACCCTAAAGGTCAGAAGAGTGGAAAAATGTGGTTTCAGAAACCCCAGGGAATCGTGCCTGACACACATGGCGAGTTTCCCTCCAGGGGAAGAGGAGGGAACAATAATAGACACTGCCCGAGGGGAAGAGGGGGCCCGCAAAATCAGGGTAGCAGAGAGTCTTTCTCTGACAAACCCTTTCAGCACCCCTGAGGGGTTGCCCGAATGTCCACCTTCGGAGGCAGTCGGGAGAAGATTGTCACTGTACCCAGAAGCCTGGCAACTCTTCTCACAAGACAAATGGGTACGGTCCATCATATCCGAGGGTTACAAAATCCCCATTGTCCACACCCCTGTACAAACAACCAGGTCCCTTCCAGATGTTCCACCCAGTCTAAGGGAACAAGCAGTGCTAGAAATTTCAAAACTGCTAAAAAAAAGGGCCATCCAGCCAGTCCCAGCAGACCAGCAAGGATCCGGGATTTACTCAAGTTCTTTTTGGTACCAAAAAAGACAGGGGACTGGAGACCCATTTTGGATCTCAGCAGGTTAAACAAATCTGTTCAAAGAATGAAGTTCCGGATGGTCACGCTTCAGTACATTCTACCCTTTTTGGGTCAGGACAATTGGATGTGCTCCATAGACCTTCAGGATGCATACTACCATATCAAAATGGACAGATGCTCCAGAAGGTTTCTCCACTTCTGGCTGGGAGTTGGTCACTATCAATTCAGAGCCCTGCCCTTTGGTCTCACCACAGCCCCCAGGGTGTTCACCAAATGCATGGCAGTGGTTACAGCTCACCTGAGACGGCGAGGATTCCAGGTGTTTCCATACCTAGACGACTGGCTCCTTACTGCTTCCACCAGGCATCAGCTACTGCAAGCCAGGGATTATACCATCCAAACTTGCTCCGAGCTAGGTATCTTAATAAATTTCGAAAAGTCTGCATTGTCGCCTTGTCAATCTATAACCTTTATAGGCGCAAGATTAAATACAAAAGAGCTGTCTGCAAAACTTCCTTTAGACAGAGTATCAGGCATTAGCCGACATGTGCAGGTCTTCAGGATTCAGGCCAGATTTGTACTGAAAACTTTGGGTCTCATGGCAGCAGCAGTCACATTACTTCCCCTGGCTCGTTTTCACATGCAGATTCTTCAGTGGATGCTTTTTACCCAATGGTCCTTCCAACAACTTCCGATGTCTCACAACATAACAATCACTCAATCATGCAAAGACTACCTGGCTTGGTGGATGGTCTCCCCTCTAGTACTTCAGGGCAGACCGTTTGTTCTTTCTCCTCCTGTTGCCACGGTGACCATGGATGCCTCCGTGATCGGGTGGGGGGGGCATTTTTAGGGCAGGACTGTCCAGGGCACTTGGCAACCTCTAGAGTACCACCTGCACATAAACGTCTTGGAGATGAGAGTGGTGCTTTTAGTGTTGCAAGCTCTTCAGGACACTCTACCCACCGGGACTATTGCAATTCAAACAGACAATATGTCTGTAGTGTGGTACATCAACAAGCAGGGTGGAACCAAGTCCTATCCCTTGTGTCGAGAAGCACTCAGACTTTGGCAGTGGGTGATCTCCTCTCAACGGTTTCTGATAGCAACGCACATCCTCGGGAAGTCCAGCGTCATAACGGACAGGCTAAGCAGAGCTATTCTCATGCTTCACGAGTGGTCCCTCAGTCAGTTAGTAGCGGGCAAAATTTTCTGCAGATGGGGTCAACCTTGCTGCGACCTTTTCGCAACTCCTCTCAACAGCAAGTGCGACGATTTCTTCACTCTCTTCCCCCTCCCCGGCCACTCCCCCAGAGACGCTCTAGTTCACGATTGGCCCTGGGGTCTTCTGTATGCATTCCCACCTTTTCCCCTAATTCCGAAACTAATTCAGAAGGCGACCGCATTGGGATCCAGGATGATCCTCATTGCACCTTACTGGCCTCGACAAATTTGGTTCTCATTCCTGCATTGTCACCTGCTGGAGCAGCCTTGGAATCTGGACCCAGTGCCAGACCTCTTGGTCCATCAGTCGGGCGGGCTGCACCAATCCCTTCAGTCTCTCAACCTCACAGCTTGGTTGCTCCACTTCCAGCCTTAGCCAGGCTTCCACATATTTTTCAGCCAATGCGTGAAATCATCCTTTCTTTGCACAAATCTACTACCAGGAAGACTTATGCTAGTAAGTGGAAACGTTTC
>NC_056748.1:46532864-46577864 GCF_019279795.1 Protopterus annectens | reverse complement strand
AATGCTAGGTCTGGAGCAAGTGTTGGAAGCTAGGTTATGCACAGTGACTCTGGACCCATCTGATGCCCACAGAACTTTGACTTGCATGGACATGAGGGCCAATGACATAGTGCTCTCCACACTGGTCTCGTCAGAGGCCTTGGTCACTCATTCAGTCTTCAGAGGGGACTGCAACTGTGTCCCTCTGACAATAAGTGGACTATCAGCACCAATAAGGTGCTGTCTGGTACTGTATCTTCAGACCCTTTTCTTTTTACAAGGGGGCGCTGGTTCAACATGATTATTGGACGCCATGGTAAGGAAGGACCACCAACACTCCTTTTTGTCTAAAAACTTCTGAAGTGACTCAGCTTTACATATAATAGCACTAGCATTAAAATAAACACCCTGGAGGCAATTGGGCAGGTGATACTCCGAGCCCAGGCAGAACAGACAAGACAGCAGGAGTCCTGGTGAGGGATTAATTTTTGACAGTCTAAACTGAGAAAACAAGTCCAACAACGAACACAAACTACTGAACGAAAAAACAACAAAAGGAACAGTATTCAGTGGTACACTGTAAAAACTCCCAAAGGAACCAACCTGGTCACATGATACTAATTAAATGATTAATTAATCAAATCATTAATTAATCAAAAAAGTATCTTAACTTCAATACGCATGCTATAGAGCATACATCATTTATACCCGGGTATAAATGATGTATTGTCTATAGCATGCGTACTGAAGTTAAGAAGCTTCATTAGATCATTTTTATGGTATTCCCTCTGAGATTTACCCATTTTTGGGATTTGTCTAGGAATGTTAATTGTGTTCCATCATTATTATTATTATTTTCACTGTTTTTATTATAATAGGTTTACGTTAATACTTAACATGGAATCACAGTGTACTTAGTGTGAACACTACGGGAATTCTCTGAAAACATTTGCTGATGGTCCTTTTTTGATTAATGACTTGATTAATCATTTAATTAGTATCATGTGACCAGGTTGGTTCCTTTGGGAGTTTCTACAGTGTACCGCTGAATACTGTTCCTTTTGTTGTTTTTTTGTTCATTGGTTTTAACTTGCATTCTGTATGAAATGTAGTAGACTAGAAGAAAAAATAATCTCCCCAACAGGACTTGTTTTAAGTAGCTTAACCTTTTTGGTCTTTACCATGGCCAGTGATGGCTTGAAGATCTTTATTTACAATTTGTTAACCAGGTAAGTAAGCTGATGTATTGATTCTTTTTAGTCAGGACCTGGGTACAAAGTACAGGCTTAGTGACTCACCTTAGCACTGTACAATGATGAATGTAAATATAAATTATAAATACTAGTGGATACCATCTCAAACAACGATCAGACTTTGAATTCATAATATTTACAATACGTACACATTGGAGAGATGTTCAGTTCCAAAACAAATATTACTTACAATTTGACAGTCAATGGATTTGCAAGTTAATTTCTACAGTGCAAAGTCTAAGACGGATGTTACAATTACAATAATTAACCAGGATCAAGAAAGAAGAACATCTGGCCTCATTCTGTAGGTGTTAAAGATTTTTTTGAATGCTTCCAGTGTTCCCATGTTTTTATTTTTTTTAACCAGGTGGTAGTTTGCTCTATTCAGCAGGTGCTGTATGAAATTTAAATCTTGGTCTTGCTGGTGTGAGACCATCTTCTTAGCAGTTCCAAAGACAGCAGTATTGGTCTCGTATTTGAAGTTTTTTTCATAGGGAGAGTAGTCTAATGCTATAATTTTAAATATAATGCTGTCTATTAGAAAAATAGGTCTACAGCTAATGGAGATACAGTTTATTAGAAATCTATCTCCATTAGCTATACATCCAGTTAACTTAGGAAGCAGCGATGCATATTTAGAATTGCCAGGAAAGCAAATCTAAACCTTTTAATTTTAGCTATTTGATTTTTCTTAGGTTCATAGGTGTGGACTAGGCTAATGGCCCTGGACCCTTTACAAGCCTAGCCCATAAGATTACCCTGGCATCATGCCACCCAACCTTAGTTTCCAGTACCTCTGTCGAGTACAGCCACTGGACTGATCCCCGGGGTGAATTTTCTATTTCCCATCCACTCATCAGGATTTCTCTTGAAGAGAGCCAGTGAGGTGCTCTGTTTGACATGTATGGGAAGTCCATTCCAGAGCATGGGCAGTCTCTGGGTTATGAACCTGTCCCTCCAGCATGTTCTGTTGATTGTGGTAATGAGGTTGAGGTCTCTGGAGCATATAGTGCGGAGGGACTGGGATTTCTTTAGATGTGGCATTTCTAACAGAGCTGGGTCAGACATGGCTTTGTAAGTCAAGCAGAGATCACCTCTAAGTAGCCGATATGAGACAGAGAATAGTTGGGAGTTTTTTTAGTCTGTCCATATAGGACAAGTGTTTAAGGCCTAGGATCCTCTTTGTGAGGTACTTTTGCGGCCTCTCCAGTTGTTGTAGGTGTCTAGTGAGGTACATGCCAAATGGAGCACTGTATTCGATGATTGGCCTAATGAGGGAAGAGTAGAGGGAGACAATGACCTCTTTCTTCCTGGATGCGAAACCCTTAGTAATGAGAGGTACCACATAGAAGGGCTTTCTGACCACAGTGGCAATGTGGTGATCAAAAGAGAGGTTGCTGTCAACCTATGTTCCCAGATCTCTTATAACGTCTTCTGTGATCAGTGGGCTACCATTGAAGTGGTAATTCATGGGAACTGGGTTTTTCCCAAAGGGGATGACTACACATTTTTTGGCATTGCGCTTAAGACCATGGTTCTGACACCAGTCGTTGGTCTCAGTGAGGCCTTTCTGTAGGATGTCAACATCACTTGGGGAGTTAATAATGGCTCCCAACTTGGAATCATCTGCAACCTTTGTCTGCCAGAGTCCCTTCGTGTTGGCCTGGACTTCTGAGAAGTACATGCCACACAGGAGAGGACCCAGGACCAATCCCTGTTGGACTCTACTTGTGACTGGTCAGCAGTCTGACTTGGAGTCAGCTACTTTCACACTGTGGGTTCTATGTGTGAGCCAGTTTGCAACCCACCTAGTGATATAGGGGTTGATGCCTAGCTTAGTGAGTTTTTCTATGATTCCTGAGTGGGGAATGGTATCAAAGGCCTTGGCCAGATCAAGGTAGGCTGTATGAACCACCTTGCCTTCATCCACAGCTCTGGTGACTGACTCAAAGAAGTCGACCAAGTTAAGCAGGCATGATCTATCCTTCACAAAACCAAACTGTGTGGGATCCAGAGTTTGGAGATTCCCTATATCCACCTTTATTAGGTCCATGATGATGTGTTCCATAGCTTTGCATATCAGACTTGTCAGGCTAATGGGACAATAGTTCACAGGCTCTGTAGTCACTCCTCATTTGTGGAGAGGGATGACTTTAGAAGTGCGTCATTTGGTATGGACAAAGCCTAAGGTGAGGCTGTGATTGAACAGGGCACACAGGTGAGGTGCCAGTTCACTCTGTAGTTTATGTAGAACACAACCAGGGATATTGTCAGGTCCCATAGAAGCTGTATTCTTGGCCTTGGACAGTGCTGTTTTAGCCTGTGCAGCAGTAATACTGGGTGCCTAGCACTCTACTGGTATTGTGACTGGCCCTTTGGGGGGGTGTAAAGTTGGCACTCAATCTGTCGGCCCGTATATTGGCAACATCGGTTGGCTCAGTATAGCAGGTACCATGTGCAGTAGCTCAGAGCAAATCTGGGTATTGCAGTGGAGATTTACATAACTATAGAAGGACTTGTGGTTGTCTTTACTATCTGCTGCAATTCTGTTTTCATAGCTAGCTTTAGAGGATTTGATGAGGGATCTCAACTTTTTGTTGAGGCTGATAAGGGAGTTTTTCCAGTCTTGGGACTTCACCTTATTCCGCCTCAGTTTCCTCCTCCTGTTGTAGAGTTTGTTTATGGCAGGAGACCACCAGATTGGCTTCCTTTTTTTGGAGGAGAGCGTCTTGGTTCTACTGGGTATGACGAGATCCATGCGTTTGTGTATGTGTTCGTACAGTGCATTGGTGTATTATTAGGCGGTCATGCAACTATTCTCCATTTGCATGGGTGCCGTGATGTTAGCCACCTGTTTTTTAGGAGCCCAAAGTTAGCTTTGGAGAAGTTTTTCGGGGTTAGGGGGGCGGGAGGGATGTGGATTTCCAAGGTGATTAGTTTGTGTCCGCATCTAACCAGGGAATAGTTGATTATTGGTGTAGAGCAATGGTCGCCCATGTTAGTAATGACCAGGTCAATTATGTTGCTAACTCTAGTGGGGGTAAGAACGAGCTGGTCCAGGGCACTGGAATTAATGAATTCCAGGAAACGGGCAAGTGTATTGATACAGGAGTAGTTTTCCCAGTTAATGGAGGGATAGTTGAAGTTGCCCAGTACGAGAGTGTTAGGTTGGACCCTAATATTCTCCAGGGTGCTTAGGAATGTGAAGTGTGAGTCTTGGGACATGGTTGGGGACCTATAGCAGGCTACGACCTGAATTGCTGTCTTACTCAATGTTAGCTGCACTTGAAGTATCTCTGATGCGTTATGTTGGGCTACCAGTCTGGAGGTGTGTATATCCTTTATGAATATGGAAACACCACTGCCTTTGGAGCTTTGGTCCAAGTTCTGGGGCTGAAAGGTGTGGAAGGAGTTATAGCCTGGTAGTGCAGGGGTGCTTTCTTCTGCCTTGAACCAGGTCTCTGTTACAGCACAAATGTCGATGTTCTCCATTTTAAGGAGTACTTTGAGTGAGTGCATTTTGAGATTTAGCTTTGAGCAGCAGGACCCTCAGATTTCATTTGTTTGTAGCCGTTACGGTGGTAATTTGGTCTTTGGAACACCGCCTAAGAAAGGCACTATAGGGGTGGCAAGAGTCTTGGCCAGTATCCAGAAGCCCAGGGTGACAGATGCAGGCCATCTCTGGCAAAGCATCGAGGTCCGTCAATCATGTCATCCCAGGCAGATATTGGATCCCCTTAGAATGACACCAGAAACTTAGCCAATTGTTGAAATCAATCATTTTATGCTTGTACTGTGGTATAATTCTGGGTCATGGTAGGATGCCTCTCAGGGCTAGGGTCATACCCACCTGGGCTACTTAATCCGAGAGCTCCTCCATGTCTCTTTTCATGTAGTCCAGGGAGGTACATCTCAAGTCATTCACACCCACATGTACAATGACAGAGTCATATTTCTACCTGTTGTTGAGGGACCTAGAGTGCGTGCATTACGTGGCGGATCCTGGTACCTGACAGGCAGCTGACTGTTACATCCTCCTTATTCAACCTAGTGATTGGGACATCAGTATGCCTCACTATCGAGTCACCTATGACAAGTGTGTAGGGCATGCTGCTTTGCCTTAGGGGCTTTGGTTGAGTGACACACTGTTTAGAAAGAGTTGTGTCTTGTGATTAGTGTTGTGTTGTGTTAGCTGAGTGCATGTCTGCCTTGGAGGTCTTTGTTTGGGTAGATTTTTATTGAAGGTGGGTGTGTGGTTTGTGTTTTTATGTGAAGGCAGTGCTGGTGTGTGTTCTAGAGGGCTGTGTGTTCCATGTGATGTGGTGCAAGTGTTAACCTTCTCCTCTTGACCAGCTATTCCAGTCTTGGCTGCATAGTGTGTGGCTTCCAATTTGGATATGTAAGTACATCTCTTGCAAGTCTGAGTGCTGGGAGGTAAGAGGAGAGGTTCGTCAGTGTACATGAGACAGTTGCTACACTGCCTCAGGATACCCATGTTCACCAGGCTAATAGGAGAAAGCACAGGGAATTGACCTTTAGACATGCCTGGAGGGATGGGCATTAAAAATAAGTACTGCAGCTGTTTCCTTGTAGAATGTTTAGTGCTGGTAGTACTTTTGTGTGCTACAATAATTGAGGAGAGAACTAGCAGATCTAAGAGAAAAGTTGAAGAGCAGACTTTGGCAGCACTCAGAAGCTTACAAACAGTCCTGGATACAGCAAATCTGTATCTGGACTAGACTAGTTAGGGGAAAGGTGGGAAACAAGTGCAAATGTGGGCTTTTAAACCAGACAGTTGAGAGATAGAAAAAATGCCCAAATGGCCAATAAACTACAATTTCTGGGCCAGAAACCAGTCCTCTTGTGGTAGATAGGCTACTTAGTGCTTACCCACTCCCACTGATAAGCTAGATGGCTTCCCTAAAAACACAGAAAGGTTTGGGGGGCTCAGAAGCTTACAACCAGTCCTGGATACAGCAACTCTGTATCTGGACCAGACCAGTTACAGGAAAGGCGGGAAACAAAAGCAAATGCGGGCTTTCAAATCAGAAATTTGAAAGAGATGGAAAAACTGCCCAAACAGCCAATAAACTACAATTTCTAGACCAGAAACCACTCTGGCTCAGAAGCTTAGAAACAATCCTGGATACAGCAAATCTGATCTGGACTAGACTAGTTACAGGAAAGGCAGGAAACAAGCTTAGAATTTTTTTAACAGAAAATCAGCTAAAAGAGCACTAAAAACAATTCAAGTGCAGTGTAAGCTAGCACACGAGTGTGTAGCAATATTAAAGCAAATACAATTTAAATAAATGCAATTTAGTTAAACTGTATTCTGAACTGAATTCAATTGTTTTATTCAACTCTGAACAGTTAAAAAGTGTCAAAAAATATACTTATCAGCTGAGAAAGACACTCAGTCAGAACACAAAATTTTAGCAAATGTTTTTTTTCTTTTAGTAAAGTGGAAAGGGAAAAAGGAGAAACGGAAGATAATTCAAGGTTAAGAACCTAAGTGGGTTGGCCTTCTCAAATGTTCTCTCTGTATTAGGTAGAATGAGCTAATGATACTACACTGGGAGGAGTGTCCCACATCAAATTTACAGTAGAGGCGGGCAACTGCAAATCCACCAAGTATAAGAACAAGACACCAATAGCGAGGGAGGGTGGGAAACTATTACAGCTACTAGCTACATTATGTTAGGCAGAAAACACTACAGAAATGTTTATCACAACAGAAAAACAGCAGTGAACCACTAAATGAAAGTTTTAAGCAGATAAAGGAGCAAGGAGACTCTAGAGAATTATTTTGACTGCAAACAAATCAGTTATATGATACACTCCTTGGCAGGAAATCAGAACAAACAGCAGGCCTCTATCCAGACTATGCTACCTGACTAGAACACATAAACCTCACAAAACTGCACAGAAAAGCACAGATACAGCACTCATAAACAGAAAATACAGCTCTCAGTATGAAAAGCAGTTTACAGTTAAGTAATTAAATAAAAATGCAATTACAGTAATGAAATATGTAGCAATGAAATACAGTTAAAACAGTATAAAACAGTACACAAATGCAGTGAAACAGTAAAAGAAAATCTTTAGAACAGTGCAAAATAAAGTAGATTAGCTGTACAGTACAATTATAAGCATTAAGAAGTGCAATTCAATGAAATAAATTTAAGAAATAACTTCTGTTCTTGGAGTCTTAGGGAATTTTTGCTTTGTCCCAGTGATGAATCACCACTCCACAGCTTGGTAAAAACGAGCACAACCCCCTGCAGACACAGAGTTTAAATGGTTTAAATACCAGAGAAGATGAGATTATTACAAGAAAAACTACCTACACCCCCAGAGTAAAAAACAAGTACACAGACTCTCCTTTTTTTTTTTTTTTTAAATAAAGGCATCTTTATAAACTCTCTCAATACAACTGGAATACTCTACCATTAGAAGATGCCGTTACCCATTTCAATAAAACATTCTTTCACATACTGTGGTGGTGGTGCTGTGGTAGCGTTGTCGCCTCACAGTAAGACGTTGTCCTGTTTGATTCTCAGCTAGAGCGTCTTCTGTGTGGAGACATGCAAGAATGGGCGTACCTTTGTTGAAGGTTGTCCATCAGAGCTGGCAACTCGGCACGTAAAAATCTGCTGCCAATCATTAGCGGAGTTCCGCTGTGGTGATCCCTAACCGGGAAAAGCCGAAAGACACACACAATTCTTTCACATACTAAATGAGCTAGCTCCCATAAGAACAAAAAGAACCAACAGTAACCCTACTGCATGGCTCAGCAAAGAAATCAAACAGCTCATGTTAACTCATTCACTCCAATGGAGCTCAGGAAGTTTGCACTGCGACTTCCAGTGGGCGGAACCCAAGCCTTTTGACAGAATCAAATTATGTCCTTACATTTCAAACAAATGTTCATACCTCTGGAACCACAGGGGTCATGAAAGTATAAATGGCAAACCATTTTTTATAGTGGTAGTATTATTTAGGTTCTATGTCTTAAACTGAATTTTGTAAGTCCCAGTAAACAAAGCAACTATTACGTTTGTAATATTTTGTAAACAACTGACAATATTCTCAGCAACCACTCAAGTTACATATACTGGAAGCAGCATTTTATTCATCTAGCTAAGAGCTTTCATATGAGCCAGAGGAGTCCTGTCTGTGTTACTTGGTTGTTGAGATACTTAGAAAAATATGAAAATTATGTCTATATAAATTAATATCATAAAAAAAACAGTTAATATCTCTTTGCCTGCACTAGACAGAGGTCAAATATTAATGCAGTTGAGTTTGCCATTGTGTAAGCTTTAAGATGAAGTATTTTAAAACCTTGCACATAGCATGCTTTTGGAATTATTGATGGAAATATGAACAAGTAATATTTGACACCTAAAAGCATCAGTAGGCGCTAACTGCAGATGCACCTGGAGGCATCACTCTGATGTAATGAGTTAAATAGAGACAAAACCTGGAGAACATGGTACAAAGATAGAATACAACAAAAATGGCAAATTTTTAGACAACTTTGAAAGTGATGTAAACGGGACAAACTAGAGAAAACTGCATTCCTTCATTCACTTCAAGAAAATTACCACCACAATCCCAAGCAATTCTGGACAACCATAAACCCTAATATACCCTGGGCAAATCACCACCCCATTTCCTACCACAAACGACACAGACCCCATAGCCACCCAATTCAACACACACTTCAATCTGTCCTTGCTCTCTACTAAACTCTAATCCACTCTCCTCTCTCTCTCTATCCCCGCCAACAATACTCACAATGCCCTCTCTTTTTTTCCACCAAATACCTTCCTCGACTATGAATTACCTTTAAAAACTGAAAACCACTGTGCCAGCTGTTGACAAACTCCCAGCCAAGTACTTTACGTTAGTTGCCATTGTCCTGCATACCCCACCTCAATACTCAAATAGATCACAGAAAACTATGTACCCAATATCTGGAAAAAGTCGCATATTATACCACTTCACAAAGATGGATCAGTCACAGACCTTTCCAACTACTGCCTCACTGCAATTCTCTCCTCTGTCCAAAATCTTAGAAAGATGCATACACTCCCAAATCCCTAACCCACCTTGTAAACAAACTAATCTTCCCCACATGACATCTCTTTCAGCCATACCACAGCACAACAGCAGCTCTGCTTAGTCTCTCAGAAACCATAAATGCCAAAAGAAGCAACTGTAACGTAGTACCCATTCTGTTGTTGGATCTGTCAAAAGCATTTGACGCAGTATTCCACCAACTCCTAAACAATGAAATATCTTCCTTATCACTGTCTCTTTCAACTGTTACTTGGTTCTGCAGCTACCAGCTCTCTACCAGACAACAGGCCATAATGTGAAATCAGAACCTATCTCCCTTCCTCCCTAATTCCACTGGTGTACCACAAGAGTTCATTCTAGGACAAGTACTTTTCAATATTTTCGCAAACCACCTGCACAAAGCTAGCAAACCTGCCAACATAGTACAAATATGCCAATGTTGCCACCATCATCTGCTCTGCCTCAACCCTTCCACTACTTCAACAGATGACTCAAGACTCCTTCACTTGGACAGAATTATGGCTAAAGGCCCATCTGCTAATCCTAAATGAAAAAGAATCAAAATTAATGCTTTTCACACACAGATCTCTTTCAACAACCTGTACACCCTTTAATATTACTTCAACACCACAACAGAAACTGTAACAAATGCCAAACTACTAGGGATTATAAAAGACAACCTAAAGTCTGACCTGCACATCATCCAGGCCATCAAGAAAACTCAGTGAAAAACGGGCTTCCTCTACTGAAACAAACAGTTCCTCACAGACTCGTCAAGAAAATAACTGAGCATCATTCCTGTCTTCTCCCCTCCTCTTCTCTATGCATCACCCATGTTAACCAACATTCAAACCGCTCTATTAAATAAATTTGAGACGAGCTTTAACAAAATAACCAAGTTTACCACTAATGCTTCCTACCATACACACCACTGCTTACCACTAATGCATCCTACTGTACACAGCACTACTTAACACTAAAGCAGCGCAACTGGGTAGAACTATCTAATCACCTTACATTCACTTAACTTTAAATTATCTGCAAAATAGTACACAAACTACATTCACAAAAAGAAGCCCAATGAGAGCCAAACTTGTAAAATAACCAAAGCCAGGATAGACTGAAGAATAATTCCACTTTAATACCAAATTCCACAAAACTTAGCGCTTTCACCATAAAACATATGGCTTCATCAGAGTCAGTGGAAAATCTAAAATCATTCATATAAGTAGTTACATCATCTAGCAACAACCAATCAGCTTCCTTAATACATTAGTAAATAATTGATCATTTTAATTAAAATGAAATTTCTCACTAAACTATTCCAGCTGCTTTAAGAACATATATAGTATGTAAAAATGTATATATAAATAAAACTCTTAATACACTTAAAACCCAATAAATGTTATATATATATATTAATATACTAATATACCTATATCAACCTATACATTTATATAATACTAAATACAAATATATATATGTATGTATGTTTACTATTTAAATAAATAAATATTCAACATCTATACACATTACTTCACTCACCTTTCAAAATAATTTATAAGGATAATAAATAATTATGTGTAATTATGTTGGCCACTACAATACTTATAATAGAAACAATTATTGTATAGTAAAGCTACATGTTAAAAATACTGTGTTGTGTTAATTAATAGTATAACTCCTTGACTTCAAATAGGGAAAAATGGATATACTATCATTAATACCTGGGTATTGGGTGGCATTTAATCTAATTTGCCAAGCTGTTTCCAACATGTCAACCTTCAGCTTGTCATCACCTCCTCTTATGTCGGGCATAACTCGACCCAACACAAAGAAAATAAACTTTTTAAAGTTTGGACAAACTGTGGTGTGCATATATAAGGCATTGAGGGTGTACTTATTCCTAATAGCTCTAAGGTGTTCAGCAATTCTTTCTTTCAGTTACCTCACCATCTTTCCCACATAAAAAGCCGGGCATGATGTACAACTAGCTAGATATACTACCATTGTTGAGTTACAACAACATCTTCCTGGACAGGGAACAGACCTACTGTAACCCGCAATTACTACATAGGGCCCCTCATTGATGTATCTACAAATCCTACATGCCCCACATTTGTACATCCTTGAGTAACCTTTACTAACCGGTGTTTGCTCCAAAATATTTTTAATATTGTTTCCTTTACTAAAGACAACCCTTAACATGTCACCCAAAATTTCTTCTGTGTTGGAACTAAAACTAAGTTCCCAAACCATCCGCATAGTTTCCACAATAAATGGTGTCTGATAATTAAACTTCAAAATCATTGCACTATTCTTAACTCCTTGGTTAACTTCCCTTTGTACTATATTTCCACTTCTTAATATGGGAGGAAACTGGCTAGCTCTTTTTGTTTTTATTTCTCTTTTGATATTAATCAAAAGTTTGAGGATAACCTCTCTCTAAAAACATACCTACTAATTTGTAAAGTTCTTCAAAAAATCTCATTGTCACTAACCAAATGTGACAATCTCACCATTTGGCCCTTGACTACACTCTTCTTCTGATGGTAGGGATGACTACTTCTATAATGTAACAAATAATTACTATGTCTTTTTTCTGAATATAGTACTTTGCATCCCCTCATTAGTTTTTAACAAGTGTATGTCAAGAAAGTCTATGTTGTTCTCATTCCAAGTACTAGTAAATATGAAGAAGCTGGTAGTTGAATTTAAATAATCTATAAATTCTGTGGCTTCAAATTCACTTCCCTTCCAAAGAATCAGTATGTCATCCATGAATCGACTATACAACAGTATCTTTTCCATAAACCTGGAACCGAAAATGAAAACCTCTTCCCAGTGTAATAGTAGAAGGTTAGCAAACCCTGGGGCACACTTTGCCCCCATAACTACGCCTGACACTTGCCGAAAAATTTCCCCTTCAAACGTAAAGAAGTTATTACTTAAAATTAACTCCATTAAAACAACTAAAAGGTTAACTTATCCTCCTTCTAATCTACCATGTTTATTTAAACTTTCCCTGAAATACTGCAGTCCTTCCACATGGGGGATAATTGAAAACAGATTAATAACATCAATGGTGAGAAAGGATCCTGTAAAGGTATTATTAACGTCCCTCAAATGTTCTAAACAATTCAAAGAGTCTTTAATTATGTGATCTACAACCGAAATGATCCCCTGAATATCCTTGTCCACAAAAGATGCTAAAGGTTCCGTTTTTGAGCCCTTGGCCACTACAATAGGTTTAAAAGGGGGATTCTCTATACATCTGTGCACCTTAGGGATCCCAAACAACACCAGTGTCACCGGGTGTTCCACATTCAAAAAATCAAATTCACCTTCATTTAATTCTCCTTGAAAAAGTGCATCTAAGTAGTTACATCTAGCAACAACCAATCAGCTTCCTTAATACATTTGTAAATAATTGATCATTTTAATTAAACTGAAATTTCTCACTAAACTATTCCAGCTGCTTTAAGAACAACACATACATTACATAAAAATGTATATATAAATAAAACTCTTTTATACACTTTTATACCCCCGACACACAAGGAAGTATTGATGTTTGAAAAATTATTCATCAGTGAAGCTAGGAGGGGGTTGAATAATAATGGAAGGCTCATGGATCATGACAATTTAAGTATTGAGGAAAGAAAAATACTTTTTGAGTTAGCTAATAACCATGAGGTGAGAATAATGAAGTCTGATAAGGGGGGAGGGGTACTTATCATGGCACATTTTGATTATGTTGCTAAAATGCATGAAATTTTAAGTGACACACTTGCATACCAGACTGCATCGCTCAATGAAATGCATATAGCTTACCATAAGATTGACTTGTTTTTGTTAGATACACTTTTTCAAGGAGAAATAAATGAAGGTGAATTTGATTTTTTGAATGTGAAACACCCGGTGACACCGGTGTTGTTTGGGATCCCTAAGGTGCACAAATGTATAGAGAAGCCCCCTTTTAGGCCTATTGTAGCGGCCAAGGGCTCGAAAACGGAACCTTTAGCATCTTTGTGGACAAGGATATTCAGGGGATCATTTTGGGTGTAGACCACATAATTAAAGACTCTTGGAATTGTTTAGAACGTTTGAGGGACGTTAATGATACCTTTACAGGGTCCTTTCTCACCATTGATGTTATTAATCTGTTTTCAATTATCCCCCATGTGGAAGGACTGGAGTATTTCAAGGAAAGTTTAAATAAACATGGTAGGTTAGAAGGAGGAAAAGTTAACCTTTTAGTTGCTCTAATGGAGTTAATTTTAAGTAATAACTTCTTGACGTTTGAAGGGGAAATTTTTCGGCAAGTGTCAGGCGTAGCTATGGGGGCGAAGTGTGCCCCAGGGTTTACTAACCTTCTACTATTACACTGGGAAGAGGTTTTCATTTTCGGTTCCAGGCTTATGGAAAAGATACTGTTGTATAGTCGATTCCTGGATGACATACTGATTCTTTGGAAGGGTAGTGAATTTGAAGCCACAGAATTTATAGATTATTTAAATTCAACTACCAGCTTCTTCAAATTTACTAGTACTTGGAATGAGAACAACATAGACTTTCTTGACATAGACTTGTTAAAAACTAATGAGGGGATGCAAAGTACTATATTCAGAAAAAAGACATAGTAATTCCTGGTTACATTATAGAAGTAGTCATCCCTATCATCAGAAGAAGAGTGTAGTCAAGGGCCAAATGGTGAGACTGTCACATTTGGTTAGTGACAGAGATTTTTGAAGAAGAACTTTACAAATTAGTAGGTATGTTTTTAGAGAGAGGTTATCCTCAAACTTTTGATTAATATCAAAAGAGAAATAAAAACAAAAAGAGCTAGCCAGTTTCCTCCCATATTAAGAGGTGGAAATGTAGTACAAAGGGAAGTTAACCAAGGAGTTAAGAATAGTGCAATGATTTTAAAGTTTAATTATCAGACACCATTTATTGTGGACACTATGCGGAGGATTTGGGAACTTAGTTTTAGTTCCAACACAAACAAAATTTTGGGTGACATGTTAAGGGTTGTCTTTAGTAAGGGAAACAATATTAAAAATATTTTGGAGCTAACACCGGTTAGTAAAGGTTACTCAAGGATGTACAAATGTGGGGCATGTAGGATTTGTAGATACATCAATGAGGGGCCCTATGTAGTAATTGCGGGTTACAATAGGTCTGTTCCCTGTCCAGGAAGATGTTGTTGTAACTCAACAATGGTAGTATATCTAGCTAGTTGTACATCATGCCCAGCTTTTTATGTGGGAAAGACTATGAGGAAACTGAAAGAAAGAATTGCAGAACACCTTAGAGCTACTAGAAATAAGGACATCCTCAATGCCCTATATATTCACATAAGAGGAGGTGATGACAAGCTGAAGGTTGACATGTTGGAAACAGCTTGGCAAATTAGATTATATGCCACCCAATACCCGGGTATTAATGATAGTATATCCATTTTTCCCTATTTGAAGTCAATGAGTTATACTATTAATTAACACAACACAGTATTTTTAACATGTAGCTTTACTATACAATAATTGTTTCTATTATAAGTATTGTAGTGGCCAGCATAATTACACATAATTTATTATCATTATAAATTATTTTGAAAGGCGAGTGAAGTAATGTGTATAGATGTTGAATATTTATTTATATAATAAACATACATACATATATATATATTTGTATTTAGTATTATATAAATGCATAGGTTGATATAGGTATATTAGTATATTAATATAACATTTATTGAGTTTTAAGTGTATTAAGAGTTTTATTTATATATACATTTTTACATAATATATGTGTTGTTCTTAAAGCAGCTGGAATAGTTTAGTGAGAAATTTCATTTTAATTAAAATGATCAATTATTTACTAATGTATTAAGGAAGCTGATTGGTTGTTGCTAGATGATGTAACTACTTATATGAATGATTTTAGATTTTCCACTGACTCTGATGAAGCCATATGTTTTATGGTGAAAGCGCTAAGTTGTGTGGAATTTGGTATTAAAGTGGAATTATTCTTTAGTCTATCCTAGCTTTGGTTTTAGTACACAAACCACACACATGCCTTTTTCTACAAAATATTCTCAAGCACTACTCCCCACAAAACATTCTCAAGCACTACTCCCCACTATGTTAACTTTGCTTAGGTAATCTGATCCTATGCAATACAGCTCGAGACTCACTCACCCTATGTCACCAGACAATGGAACTCCCTAACAATCCAACTAAAACAGGACAGCTGTGCATCCAGCTTTAAGCACAACCTAACCACCACCTAGACTCCTCCAGTCTCCACTCTTGTTCACACCCTGAATGACACACACTCCACTCTCTCTCTCTCATTTGCTCTCAGATCTATATACTCTCCCTGACCCCCAGCTTTCAACCTTTTTGAATAAATGTAAATCAACCCATCTATATTTATAACTGTATACTACTGGCTTTTCATTCTGCCTTTGTAAGTGAAATTTGTATATTGCTGTCTAAGTAAATGCAACCTGTTTATTACTGTATAACACTTCTATGGACATCAACTTTTATTAACCTAATGGATTATTCTAAAACCCCATTTCTACTGTTAAGAAGCAGATTCTTTTTTCTTTGTAATTTTTTGTAACTTTAATGGAGCTTTTCTCACTGGGCCTCTGCTGAAAATTGACTTGAGTGCCCAGTTGGACCATCCTAGTAAAGAAAAGGCAATAAATAAATAAACAAGATAACTAAATGCCACACTGACGCATCAGGAGTTCTTAGGTTCTATTCCTGTGAACAGATCCTGCATTTTCAGAAAGCAACTGTTGCCAATCTTGTGGAAGTACAGGCACCTGGAAACTGTGGCACAGAATTCACATGGATGGGTTCTGCTTAAAGGAATTGTTTATCATTGCACAAACAGGTGTACAAAAAACTGGAATTTGTATAGTTTCATAGTGGGGTCAAGGTCTGCAATGGGCAAGTACAATATTTTTATGTCGTACAAATTTGCTCATCTTGTTTTGCCAAGATAACAAAAAAGAAAATGAATGAATGAACAATGGCCAACAGGCAGAGAAAAAGTTGGCTAAAAATAATCATTTCATCAACATTTCACAAAATGGAATACATCTGTAACTGGCAAATGTGGCCGAAAACGCATGAAAATGACACAGTAACCAGTTCATCTTCTACAAGAATTTTTGATATCTGCTCTGCTAAGTGTGCACACACACACACACACACACACACACACACACACACACACACACACAGAGAGACTCCTGTTATGTGCACTGTGGTTGCAAAGGACACGGTGCTTTGCACAAGATGCTGCATTTAATGTCTGAACAGGGACAGCACATGCTAAACCATAAGCTCTCCATAACCCAGAGAAACCAACATCTGCCACATCTCCTGAGGGTGTTCCCAGGTGACAGTTTTCTGTACTCTCCCTTACTTCACATGTAACCCTGATCTGCACTGAAGGACTCCACAGAAATCACATGCAAGGATGCTGTGAAAATAAGTGACTGAATTAACTCCATCATTAAAAAAATTAATGCATAAAATAAAGATATGTGAAAAACTAACTACTGATATTAACAGTATTAAGAAACCAAGTACTTTCCAAAGGGAAAACACGCTGAACCTTTGAGAATGGGAACATCTAAATTCATTCATGGTTTCACAAAACTGTACAGTGCAATACTAGAAAGCAAATGAGCCACTACATAAACATACAAACTAGAGCAAGTAAAAAAAAAAAAAAATACAAAAACTGTAATACCTGTGGGAGCAGAATGCCAAGTAGCACTCCAGCCATGATAGTGTAGTGATCGATAAACCACAGAAAGACTGCATCGGTGCACCCCCTTACATAAATGATTTCATCTACAGTGATGCGCTGTCAAGAGCAAAACAAAAATACTGTCACTGCTAGACAGAAAAAAAATTGTTATATAATTCAGATAAGTACAATCTTACACACAAAAACAGGTCAAACCAATCACTGAATAACAGCGTGGAAAGAAAACACAAAAGTACACAGGACATGTCAAATATTCTGCAACCATACCAATTACTTTTGCTCCATCTTTTTTTTTTCTTTTTTAAGAAACATCTTTATTAAATTATCACTTATGACATAGGCAATCATACATTTATATAAATGAAAACAAACCATATTGGCATATTTTCAGTTACAAACACTATACATCACTACTAATCTATCATTGTCAGTCAGACATTACATACTTTATTCAAATCCTGCCTTGCCTTAAACCTCATTCCTCCTCCAAAACATTGTTCTACATGGACTGTTCCCACAATTCCCATCTATGTAATTTGATCCTACCCTTTTCTAATGGTCCCAGTTGTTTTATCTCTGTTACGATACTGACTACTTCTAGTCCACTTGGCTGAGACTTTCATTTCCATTTTCTATTAACTGCTTTTTGGCAGCACCAGAATTAAACTCAGCAAAGCCTTACTATGTCTAGACAATTCTGATTCTATAAACACAGCTCAAAAAAATTATTTTCTTAGTTACACCAATCTCCTGACCCAGTATTGCTGATATAGTATTCTGCACAGAATTTTTAAAGTCTGCCAACTCATTACACTCCCAAAAAATATGTTCCCAATTACCTCTTTCTTCCACATCACACCTCCAACATTTCAATCTACTCGATGAAAATTTATTTGGAGTCTGCTTGAGGTATAAAAGTACCTAAAGCAAACACTTCCAAGCAAAGATACTAAACCTACTAGATTTTGCTGCATATATGGCAGCCATACATATATCTCCCCCATTATTTCTTTGTGAATTGCTTATCCAATCTCTCTTCCCAATCTTTCCTAACCTCCAGATTGTATAGTCTTTATGCAATACTTTTCATGCCCTTCTAATTATCCCTTTTTTAACAGCAGCTTCAGTTCTAGATTCTAAGACCTCTATCAGTGTGGTTGTTCACTTAGGATCCCCCTATTTCTTTCGCTTTGCCTATACTCAGGTTTCAATCCTTAATAGAGAAGGCAATATCTAGCCTGCAGTCCAGATGAGTTCTTGGCTTCTTCTCACTCTATTACCTTTCCCAACACCTTGGTTCCTTTGCCAGTTTTCTCCAGTAAATTCCAGCCACCTCTTGCCTATTCTCTGTACCCCTAACTGCAGCCATCCCTATAGGTAGAATCCCACTTCTCCATCCCTATATTAGCTTAGTTCTTAGAATACTTTCTGCTCCTTTAGGAACATAATATTCTGTATGGTTTTTATTCTCCTTAAGGATCTGAATCCAAAATCCCAGTCTCTCTTAGTTCTTAAGCTTCACCACCTGTTTCTTCATTGTCCATTTCCACTTCGAACTACAGCATTCTGCTTGTGCTATGTATAGGAGCCTTAACTATGTAGCTATGAAATACTCATTCAAATCAGGTAACCCTAAACCACCTTCTTCTATTTGAAGGATCAACTTATTCCACTTGACTCCTGCCCCCTTTCCCTCCCAGATAAAATCCTTCAACTCTATTAATTTCTATCCACAACTTCTCCTCTAGTTGATAAAAACTATGCATGATCTGTGTATGAAACTAAAGGGACTAAAACATTTTCACTGCTTGTATCTTGCTAGCCATATCCACATAACACAGCTTCCGATTTCTCAGTTTTTGTTACATCTTTTTAGTCTCTTCCCACACATCCTTACCTGCCACAACAGAATCCTTTTTAATCCATACTCCTAAGTACTTAATTTTATCACGTCCCCATAAATATGAGTATTGAACCAATTCATGTGTGGGTACACAGTTTACAGCTATTGCCTTTGTTTTATCTTCATTAATTTTGTATTCTGAAAAGACTTGAAAATGTCTCAGAATGTTCCACAACACTGAAATGTCCTTTTCTGGCTTTATCAGGTATGAAATACCATTTGCAAGTAAAGCCAACTTTTCTTGACTATCATACTAATTATACCCATGAACTTCCAAGTCGCTTATCTTCTTCTTCTTTCGGCTTTTCCCGGTTAGGGGTCGCCACAGCGGATCATCTGTCCGCTCATGATTGGCAGTGGAGTTTTACGGTGTCGAGTTGCCAGCCTGGCGCCCAACCTTCCACAGAAGGCACACCCACACCTAGGGCCAATTCAGAGTATCCAATCCATCTACAGCATGTCTTTGGGATGTGGGAGGAAACTGGAGCACCCGGAGGAAACCCACGTGACCACAGGGACAACATACAGACTCCGCACAGAAGGCACCCCAGCCGAGAATCGAACTGGAGAACCTCTTGCTGTGAGGCAGCAACGCTAACAACTGCTCCGAGTCACTTATATTCTTTGTTAATGGTTCTATATATAACAAAAACATCAAAGAGGAAAGAGAACACCCCTGCCTGTTTCCTCTGCATAAAACACAGCTCATCAGAGAGGAACCTCCCCACTTTAATTTTCACCTTCAATCCCTCATACAGCCTCCTAATTAATCATATAATTTTGCCAGTGAATGCAAATGCTTTCCTTGTCCTACTCAAAATCCAAGCTTACTCTGTCAAATGCTTACAATACATCAAGACTCACCAACAGTGGTATTTTCTTACATTCTGCTTCCCTCTGGATCATCACGGTTTTATTAATGTTGTCAAATGTTTGCCTTCCCTCCACAAAACCACACAGATCCTCTATCAATTTTGGCATCACATTCTCCATTCCTTTAGCCATTAAGCATGGTTTAGAATCAAAATGGTTCTATATGAAGCTGGATCGGAAGGGTCTTTACCATCTTTAGGTATTACAGCCACCCCAACATTTTTCTAGGATGTTTGTGCTTCCCCTCCTTTTAAAATACTGTTACACAAAACCTTCCAGATCTTTACTAATTTCTTACTTTCTAGCTCCCAAACTTCCACAGGAATACCATCTAATCATGGGGACTTTGCTGTAGATTGGTTATACATCACCAGTTTTACCTCATTGTCTCCTATCCTATTAGCAATTGAGCCTCATCCACCTCAAACCTTGGCATATCCAACTCTTCCAGAAACATTTCCATTTGTACTTTTTTTTGACTTCCATATTTTTCTCCTTTATACAGATTTTCATAAAATGTCCAAAGTATTTCTAATACCTGTACAGGATTTCTGGTTATTTTTCTTGTTACAGCCTCCCTAAGCTTGGCAACGACCCATTCTACTTTCTGCTGTCTGAGCCGTTGTGCTAATAGTTTTTCTGCTCTGGTGTTGTTATAAAAAACAGTTGCTTAACAGCAATCTTTTTAAACTCATGCATATTATTAAGGTAATCCCTTGTTTTCTCTATAGCACTCCACAACTGATCCTTTTCTTGTTCTGTTAGATGTCCCTATTCTGTAATACTTTAACCTTTGTCAGTCCCTCTAAATAATTATTGCTTCTTAACCATCTCTCTCTTTCTTTTATTTCTACCCCATTTTTAAACTCTTTCATTTTATCCCACTCCCTAGCTACATTTTCATTAGAAAGTTCTATCTTCCCTAACAACTCTCAAATATTTTCCACTACTCATGCCTTACATTCCTCTCTTTTTAACAGATAGGTGGGGAAACGCCAGTGTCTCATTGTTAATTCACTCTCTTGCATTTTGTTTTAGTTACTATTGGCATATGATTTGAAATAGTTACTGGATGCATACCAAAACATTTAATTAAATGCATATGTTCCCATGAAATATAATTTCTGACTAGCTTACCACAGTTTTTGTAACTTGGGAATGATATGTAAATTCTTTCTGAGCTTCTACTATTGAATTCACATCTTCCAAACCAAATATTTTCATAAATTTCTTCAAAAATCTATCCTCTTTTGTTATATTTTCCCCCTCTGAGCCGACCAGATACATCCTCACTGTTGCAAATTAAATTCCAGTCTCCAATGCTCCCTGCCTAAAACTGATTTCTCCCAGAATTTTCTTAAGTTCCATTTTAGTTGCTTTACGTGGAATATAAATACATGCCAGTGTCATGCTCCGCCCTTGCCAGTAGGCCCTTAGTACTACAAATCTACCATTATCTTTTTCCTGTTATATCACTACTTGAGCTCATCTCAATTAATATAAGCAGTCCCTTTTTCATTTGTCCCAGATATTCTTCTGAATAGTGATCCTGAAATCCTTTCTTTATCAAATGCACAAGCTGAGTTCTTTACAAATGTGTCTCCTCTATCATAGCGATTTTGCAATCTAGATTTTTTAATACACTTGTCCAATATGCACAAAAGGAGTTCCTAGCTGTGTAAATGGAGCATGAAGCCAACACCATAAGATAAATAATCCACTCAAAACAACCAACGTTCCAACCGTAGGCAGAAAGTAGAAAATAATTCTAATAGTAGGTTCAAAAAACAGCTTTATTCTCTTCCAAACAGCTTAAAATTCAAAAGGTTAGTGCTTTCGTGGTTGTATCACACCACTTCATCAGACCATAAAAAGCTGTTAACATTAGTTAATATAGCATTTCATAAAATCAATCATCCTATCACTGCACTAATTAGCAACTTAAAGAAGCAGAAACATATATACCATTACTAGCATCAACATGTCTAATATTCATAATGAAACTTTATATAAATGTTGCTCAACATACTTAAATGTCACAAAAAATATATGCAAACATTTATTGAAAACAAGCCATATTATGTAAAAAATGTAAAAGATACATATCTAGACATACACATACATATATATATATATATATATATATATATATAGATCTATATCAGAACATCGAAGTTTCAAAACTTGGAATATTCTAATATCGACCCATTTTGAGCAAACGCTAAAAATAGCGAAGCTGCAGAACACCAAATTCTTTCCTAGGGAAACAATTCGGCTGGACGGTTCTGTGGCTTCGCTATGTTCAGCGCTGTGGTGGAAAGTTACAGGTCGGGTTCAGGTAAGTGTGCAATTGTGTGGTCATTAGGGTTAGGGCGCGGGTTAGGTGAGTGTGCGATAGTGACGGACCTTAGGGTTTGGGTTAAGGTAAGTGGATAGATAGTGTATGTACAGTTTAGTGTAGGGTAGTTGTAGGATTATAGGTGTATGTGCGTGGATTAATGTTTTTTAGGTGTGCTTGTGTTGTGTGCGTGTGTTTCGGAATAGCAAATTTTTTCCCCAAGGAAAAAATTTGCTGTTCTGAATGTTCGATACTATGTGGTTTAGATACTTTAGGTTCGATGAAATAGCGTTCGCTATTTTCATCTTTCGATAGCGTGATATAAACACACACACACACACATATATATATATGTGTGTGTGTGTGTGTGTGTGTGTGTGTGTATGAACAATTAAAATATCAAACACTTATCCCCTGAGAATAAATAAATAAATTATATTATGTAATATCCAGTTTGTGTACAAACATTCATATACATGAAACATTGCTATTCATCTAGAAGGACTTCTACTTTTTAAAATGGGTTTCAGAGGTATTCTGTCATTTAGTCCTTTGCCCCTGTCTGCCCTCAGTCTAATGATCCATCTAGTCTCTGAAGTTTCAGTGCGATTTAACTCGCCCCCTCTTTCATTCTCAAATACTTGTTCCAGTACCTGAAACTTAAATGCCTGTGATGGATCAGTAAGGGAGACATGTTTCGCCAGGGCATTAGTAATAACACATTTCCTAATGTTTAACAAATGTTCACGTATACGAAACCTCAACTTCCTGTTGGTTTTTCCAACATAAAAAGATGAACATACCTCACAAACTGCCAAATATATCACATTCTTGCTATTGCAGTTCGCTTTTACCTTGAAAGTAAACATCTTTTGCATGTCTGGATGAAAAAAAGTGTTATTCTGTGCTATAAATGGGCACGGATTACATTTCTTACAGGCTACAGTACCCATTGCACCTTCATACTGCCCCTTAGATTCATGTTGATAACACAGCATTCTTTTTAAAAACTTTTTGTTTTTTAAAAAGGAAGCTTGGTCAATCACCTACCAATTCCTTAATTGCTGGATCTTGTGTTAGGACTGGCCAATACTTCCTAACCATATCCGTTACAACATCAGCATTGCTGGAGTAGTATGTGAGTACTTTTACTACCTGCCCCATATTTCCTCTTAAGCAAGTTAGACCAAGATTTCATGACAACAATATACATGATGGCACAGAGTTAACAGATACTTCTAATACAAACTGTTCTTTATCCAAAAAAAACAAAAACAAAAAAAGGTAAAGCTCTGACACTGCCGCTTTTAGCAAAGACTCTGTTGTAAAATAGTAAAATCCTAAGCCAGATTAAGTGAACAGCCCTGGTCCAGATAATGTCCCAGGCATACCTATCAACTGTCAAGATTTTCTGGGAATATCCAGATTTTATGGCAAATGACTGGCAAATCATTGAGAATGGAAGTCAGAAAATAATGACAGGTGTTTGAGTTTCAGGCTTCACACTCTTCAGAAAATTCATGCTAATGGAAAATCTGTTATTCTACCAACTTTTCAAGTTTCTAAGAGCAATATTTAAAAATAGTCCCTATTTTTAGTCATTTGACCCCCCACCCCCATTATTTATGGCTTTGTCCAGATTTGGTGTTCTAAGAAGTTCTAAGAAGTTCTAAGAAGTTGAGAGGTATGGTCCCAGGGTGTTTCCTTGTTAAAATTAAGGCCATCACCTCACCCTATTTAACACCCTTATTCAGTAGATTTTTATTAGACTGTTTTACACTAGCAGCATGGAAATGAACAAATCCAGCAGCAATTCTTAAGGGTTGCACTGCAGACAAAAATCAATGGAAATCTTCTGGCAATACAGACCAACTGTGTGATTTGTTCCAACATGGTTTTGCCAGAAACAGATCCACTTTTACTAATACGGCAGAGTTTTACAATCCAGTTAGCATTGATTTACATGAGGGACTAGGGGTGTGTGTCAAATACCCAGATCATTCTAAACTGTTTTGCAATATTCCTTACCAAAATTACCGACTCTCAGGAAAACTGTAGAAATCCATATATTATTAAGTAGATTGCTACTTGGCTTTATAATACAAAACAGAGTCAAGATTATAAACCATTTTTATGACTGGCCTAATGTCACCACAGATGTACCCCAGTGCTCCATGCTGGGACCTATTTTGTTCAACATTGTTGTTTTATTATTACCATCTTGTAACTTCTGCTGGATTTCAAAACTCACAGATAGGGATCCCACTTATTAGCCAAAAAGATGGGATTGTTAATAGTTATTTCAATCGTTTTTGTTTGTTTATGAACTTTGGCCTAAATATCAGTTGCAATAAAAAGAATTGTGTTTTTTGGCAGATGTGATCAGACGATAAAGATCACTGTTGCATTGTGATGAGTTGCCTCAGCTCTTGGAATTTAAATATCTTAATTAGAATTAGTCTATAATTTAAGGCAAACACTCAATTTGTGAAAAGTAAAGCCATGGGAATATCTCGATTAATACAAATTTTTTTGTAGTTGCACAAGACCAGTACTGCAGTACAATTCAAGATTTTGCATTTATTCAGTGAGTGATATAGAGAGTAAATTCACTGAAAAAAAAAAGATTTATTCATCTCTCTTAAAATGTACCTTTTGAACTAACAGAACTTGATTCAACAAGTTACAAGCATTTGCAAGGGAAGTTATGATTCCAAAGACAAAGGGACAGAGGTTTCATATACTCATTGAACAGCTACAGAAATGTATTATCCAAATCGAATAAGTTGCCTATAGAGATAAGAAAAGGCAACTCATTACCCATCCCAAGTGTACAGACTTCATAAAACCGTGTAAATCTGGTCTGTTCAATCACTTTGGAGTCTGCGTTATGAATGACATGCAGTTTCTTCAAACTATGCAAACTGTTATCACATATGTCTGTACAGTTACCACGTAACTTTTGACCTGTTGCACCATGCCTGTACTACTTTTGCCTGCACCAGTACTATGTAACTTTTGACCTGTTGTATCATGTTTGCTATTCCTGTAGCACTATGTAACCTATATCATATCTATACAGGTACAGTGTAACTTTTGAACTGCTGCACACCTGTATCCTGTATCATTTTTGCTTGTACTGGTACCATGTAAGCTTTTTACCTTTTACATCATGCCTGTATACTGTATTAATATGACCTATTACAACATGTTTGCTAGTTCTGTAGAACTATGCCTGTATCCTGCATAACTTCTGCCTTAATGTTCAATGGCGGATTTAGGCATGGGCGCAGGGGCACGTGGCACCCCCTTTTTAAAGCTGTTCCCAGAGTTATAAAAAAAAAAAAAAAAGAAATGCACTGCTCTGTGCTTTTGTTAACATCAGAAAATGTAATGCCAAAATATGTGTGTTCTGATAAGCCCTGAACTGCAGAGTTGAACGACATCCTGTTCAAGTTACTTGAATCAAGTATTGAAGGAGAACTGCTGTAGTAAGCATGGAACAGTGTTCAGAAACACCGAGGTTTTCTTTTTTCCTTAACGGGGCACTATACCAACTGAAAATGCCTTTTCCGTTCTCGACCCGAAACCTAAACATCAGTACTCACCCTCATATCTCATTTATGTAAGGGGCAGTCCCACCCACAGAATCATGCTTCTGCATAACCCTTTCTCCCTTCGATGTTTATATTCCCTATGGAATGAAAAACTCTGTTTGTGTTCCAGACAGTATTATAAATCTATCCTGTTTTCTGTAGATGACAGAGCATTGAAAGTTCCAGTTTCATTATTTAAATATTGCACATTTTGACTATTTATGGCTGCTGTTTTTGTATTAATTGCATTATTTTTTTAAGACGTTTTATTATGTCATAGGCATCTATTTTGTAAAGTTGTATACATTCATTTTATAAACTTTGTCAGTGCAACTCTCGCTTAAACATAGCAGTAACGTCTTCTGATTACATAACGGCAAATAAATGTCGGTTGGTAATTGCGCAATGCCAATTTGCGGTAGAACACCTAAATTAGCGATCCTGCTTGGAATATTTTTTTACTGCATAGCACAGAGTTCCGCTGTGGCGACCCCTAACCGGGAAAAGCCAAAAGACACAAACAAACAGTGCGTTTTATTGCTGTTACTCTCTAAAGTCACGATAAAATCCCATTTCCTTGATGGCACAGATTCTCTGAGCAGAGTCAGTAACACATACAGCTAATGTATATGTAATGACTCGGGACGGTTGCATGTGAAAAGGGAGTTGTTACTTGAGTTACGGTCTTTGTATCTACTTGACTGTGAACAATTTCTTGTCTTCCTAATTGGCAATGGCAGTCAACAGTTTTAGGACTGTAGTTTCAAAATTAAAGCAGCTGCTCGTTTTGCTTAAGAATTGCAATTAAATGCTATTAGAATTAATTTTACAGCTTTTGAAAAAGTTTTTTTTTTACCTTGGATTGGCATCTGAGTGAGTGTGCTTGCATTTAACTGTTTGTGTGGAACTGCAGTTGGTGTATCATCTGAATTCCACTTTAATTGCTTGCTAGTTCGTCTATGTTCTGGTTAGGATTGTTGTTATGCCATGTGACCATACCTTTCAACTGTCCAGATTTTTGCCTCAAATTTTTATTATGTTCCTCATAAAATTTGTGATTCTCTGGATTTTTGTGGCAAATCAGTGAGTATTGAATTCAATAAATAATGACAGGATTTTGAGTTTCAGAATTCATATATTTCAGAAATTGCATGGTAAAACAAAACCTTTTATTCTAGCAACTTTCAAGTTTATAATACATATTTAAATTTAATATTTAAAAATTGTCCCTATTTTTGGGGGTTTGTCCAGATGTTTTTGTACAAAGAGGTTGACAGCTAGGCATGTGACATTCTTGCATGTCAAGCCAAGTGGGTGAATTGATATTTTGTACTGGAAGGGTACAGCCAGCAGTGGTTTAGTAGACTATCTTGTGGACTACAGCAGAAATACTGACAGCGAAGGCACATTTGCCTTCAGTCTAAAGGTGTACAGAGTTTTATCTCTTAATTTTTTGGCATGGCAGTGATTTGGTATGCTTGGAGAATCTGAGATATGATGAATGGCAGGAACATTGTAAGTCTATGTTTGTGTAAACAGGTTGTTTTGTGTTTGTAGTGATGCTTGTATCAGTTTTTTCGTTATTTCTTATAAATGTATTTTTTCCACTCTTCTCAAACATGCAGTTTGTACAGTACTGAGTATAGCTGTACAGTGCTGTTATGCCGCACTAGGATATGGTGACAGTCTTTTTCCCCACTGGTAATACTCTTGCAGTTAATGACAGGTCTGTAATATAGATGTTCCATTTTAAATCTGTGGATAGCAATGAAACACTACACGCAGTGCACTGTTGGAGCATCAGTAATGTCAAGGAGTGCTTTTTTTTTTTACCTTTCCTCTTCCTCCATGTGGAGTTACCACCTGTTCCTCTTTCTGCAGAGTGGTCCCTGTTTGGGTGCTTGCATCTTGTGGGTGGGGCTTAAAATGCCAAATATCCTGAGATTTTGTGATAAAATATATTGGGGTGCATGAACAATTATTTTGTTCATAGGTTGGTACTAGGCTACCTGCCCGAGGGCATTTATAAGCCTAGCCAGAATGTGTTGGCTTTCGCCACCCCATTGATTAACTGTGCCTCTGTCGAGCAGAGCCAATGATGTGATCCCCGGGGTGTATTTTCTGTTTCCCATCCACTCGTCAAGGTTTCTCTTGAAGAGTGTTAGTGAGGGGCTCTGCCTAATGTAATTAGGGATTTTGTTCTAAATCATTGGGAGTCTCTGTGACAGGAATCTGTCCCTCCAGCATGTTCTATTTATAGTTGTGGTGAGGTTTAGCTCACTACAGCACGTGGCTCGCTGTGACATGGATTTCTTTAGGTGGAGCATATCCATTAATTCTGAGTTGGACATGGCTTTGTAGGTCAGGCAGAGATCACCTCTGAGTAAATGATATGCCACTGAGTACAGCCTGAGTTTTTTCAGTCTGGTTGCATAGGACATATATTTGAGGCCAGTAATCCTCTTGGTAAGGTACTTTTGTGGTCTTTCCAGCTGTTGGAAGTGTCTTGTGAGGTACATTCCAAAAGGGGCATTGTACTCTATGATGGGCCTGATGAGTGACGGGTAAAGGGGCACTATAACTTCTCTATTTCTAGATGCGAACCCTTTAGTAATTATTTGGGCTACATAGAAGGATTTCCTAAATACTTTGGCGATATGATTGTCAAAAGAGAGATTACTATCTACCCGAGTCCCCAGATCTCTTATTACCTCTTCTGTATTAAGGGGGCTGCCACCTATGTGGTAATTCGTGGGTGTTTTGATTTTCCCAAATGGAATGACTATACATTTTTTGGCATTTAGCTTCAGGCCATGATTTGACACCAGGTGCCAGTCTCAGTGAGGCCCTTTTGGAGGATGTCTGTGTCAGCCAGAGTGTCAATTATGGCTCCCAGTTTGCAGTCATCGGCAAACTTGGTCAGCTATAGTCCTCCTGTGTTTGCCTGTACTTCTGAGAAGTATATGCCGAACAGTATCTGAAACACCTTAATATTATTAGGGAACAATACAAAAATACTCGTATTGTACAAGAGAGTTTTTATTTTGGCATAAAGGTCAAGTCTGCGTCTTTATGCTGGCTGTTGCTATAATTTGTCTTGCAAAATCTCATATTTCTGTAAAAATATATATGGCAGTCCTACCTCCATGTAATTTCCATATATTGTAAAATGTGTATATTAGGAAACTTTGTTTTATAGTTAAGTCTGTTAAATGTCCTATATATCTAAACTTTGTGCATGCTACTTTTTGAACCAATGTAAACTTGTCACTATCTCTCTGTTTATTGTGCACTTCTGGGCTAAACCTGAAAATGGTACATCTGGATCCACATTTTATCCCATTTAATTAATGAAACTTAAATAAAATGTACATTAAAATGAGCTTGTTTATTGGACCATCCCTCCTACCCAATTATCAAATGAATAAATAAAAGATGACACATCTCATTTACTATGTTGCCATTGTTTTTAATGGTGTTAACTCCATGGTATGGGATATAGACGTGTATGTAATTTTTACTGCACGACTCTTGAGCTAAAATATTTATTTTATACTATATACCTATATGAACTTTACTACAGTATCCGTTCTTGATTACTGCTTTTTTAGTAGGGCACTGAAATTCTGACCGCTTTCACCCTTGATAATGTGGTGGGATGATTTTTCTAACCATTTTGGATGGAAACTTATTTTTTCTTTTGCTCTAGCCTCTTAAGACTTATAACCTTACACAACTCTACAAGATTACTTTTAGAAATACTGACCCTTCCGGATTATCTCCATTTCAAGGCAATGTTTCCATGTGCTTTTAAAGTAATCCTTGAAATTCTGTCTTTACCTTGGGTTCTTCTACTGGACGACTTACAGACATTTGTTAGTCTTTTTCAGTTCAAAGTTATTTTTTGTACTGGTCTCTTAACAGGGATGGGACACTATATTCCTAAATATGAACAAGTACCTATTCATGCCTGTGCCTCCTTTCTCCCCTCTTTCAGTTAAATATTAGATCATTGTCATATTAGTTGCATCTATTCTTAACCAATGCTTTCATATTATATTTAACTTGGTATGATTATTTAAACTTATAGTCTTTTGGACTTCTAAACAAAATTATTTAGATGTTTTTGTATTTTTTGAAGACTGCAACATTATCTTACAGTGTTTTTGCAACACTATGGGGCTTTTCTCTCTGGGCCTTGGCTGAAAATAGGCACCTATCCAGTTGAACTTTCCGGGTAATCAAATAAGCACAGCATTATCACTTTCAGGGAGTAGAGTCTCTCTGACATGTACAGAATGACTGAGTTAAGAAGTTCAAAGGTATGCCTCATAGTCTGATTAGACTTTTTTTTTGGGTGGGGGGGGGGTGGGGGTGACAAAACATATAAATGCCTAACTCTTTAACGGAATGCAGTTATAAATAAAACATGTTTTAATATGCGTTGTAGCAGCATCTTGAAAATGAAGTGCAGTTCGGTACAGTTCATTAGAGCAAATGCATCTTTCTGAAGACTATTTATCTAAAATATGTTTTCTTTATTTTTCATCCATCTTATGTAGTCTGTACTTCTCAGTCATCCACATTTTTGTCACGTTTTGGTCTTCTCCATGTAAAATGTGTGTGTATAGGTTTTATTCTAGCAACTTTCTTACGCTTATAAGAATCAATACTTAAAATGTGTCCCTGATTCTGTCCCTTTGTCCCAAATTCTTGAGAAAAGAGGTCGATAGATATGAGCCTCTCCAAGAAATTTTGGGATAAAACTTTTCTTCTGTTATAAAGCATCTTATCTTAGGTTGTAAAAAAAAGGCAAAATATTGTAGCTCCCCTACCTATACTTCCCAGCTGTCTAGAATTTTGTAAAATGTCTAGGTTTTTACTTCATGTTACACCTAAGTTTAGGGTGAGAAACTATACTGTAGGCTTTAGACAGGTCAAGGAAAAAGGGGAAACATGTTTGCCTGAGTCCCTGTTTTTGTTTATGGTGTCAGTGACTGACAGTAGAGCAGTAGTTGTACTGTATGCTGGGTGGAAGCCATGTCAGGTGGATGTTAAGAGCTGTTCTTGTAGGAGACAGTGAGGAGTTGTTTATTAATACATCTTTTGTTAAAGTTACATTTAGTCAAAACTAGACAAAATAGTTCTGCTACAAACAAAATGCAGAATTTTCCAAAATACACAAGGGCTGAAAATAGCACTGCAAGTGTTTTTTGGGGGGAGGGGGCTGAATTATACACACTAATTCCACAGATGCACCAAATCAGAGATGGGAAAATTTCTTAAAACAGGACATCACTACTGGCGTACAGGCATCATACCATCAGTGATTTCCCACATAAAAAAATTCAACCCGAAATACATCCACAACATGTTTGTGGCTAAACATGATTCTACCACATGTGCTTTCTACTAAAGGAGACCATATCGCACTGGTTTGCATTTAATCTGAGCCTGTTTTACGTACACTAGTTATTGGTAAAGGGTAAGGGAATCGGGGCTGTTTGCAGTCATCTGCAAACTTAGTTAACCACAGATCCTTGTTTATAGCCTACAGATAAAAAAAAAGTAAATGCCAAGAGTAGTGCTTAAATACTGGGCACTCGGGACAGGACTGGTTGCCTTCATGCTTCTTGGTAAGACAATTGCCACTGACACTATGAAGATTCTATGTTTTAGACAGTCTACTATCCATCTTACCATCATCACTAACCCCCGTTTTTCCCCATTTTCTACATGGGGTCAGGGATCATGTTAACTGTCACCATCTATCTCAATTCATTGCCTTACTTCTGCCTTCTTCAACACTCATGCTTGACTGTCGCAGATCTTCTCTCACACAATCCATCCACCTCTTTGCTGGATGCCCTCATTTCCCCTGACTTTCTTCTTGTCTGTCCCAAATCGTCTTCACCAGATTGTCTTCTGCTTTTCTGCACATCTGCCTGAACCACCATAAGCTGCTCTTTGATCTTTTCTGCAATTGCAGCTACTTTAGCTTCTGCTCTTTTGTCCTCATTTCTTCATCTTTATCACATCTGCTGTAACCTCGTCTGAGCCCGCTGCTTTATCACATCTGCTGTAACCTCGTCTGAGCCCGCTGCTTTATCACATCTGCTGTAACCTCATCTTAGCTCGCTGCTTTATCACATCTGCTGTAACCTTATCTGAGCCCGCTGCTTTATCACATCTGCTGTAACCTCGTCTGAGCCCGCTGCTTTATCACATCTGCTGTAAACTCGTCTGAGCCTGCTGCTTTATCACATCTGCTGTAACCTCGTCTGAGCCTGCTGCTTTATCACATCTGCTGTAACCTCGTCTGAGCCCGCTGCTTTATCACATCTGCTGTAACCTCGTCTGAGCCTGATGCTTTATCACATCTGCTGTAACCTCGTCTGAGCCCGCTGCTTTCCCTGACTTCATTTGCCTCAGTGCTATTCTTGCCTCTTCTAGGATGGACACCTCTTCTCTCATTGAAGGCTGTGTCTGGGGCAGTACAGCTTCTATGGGGTTTTCTTCATTCGGAAGGTGCTGAATTGTACTCCTCCCCTCTTCCTTTGATGGCCTGTGCACTGGTGAGCAGGTTTTTGCTGGCATCCCTTATGAAGGGTGTCTGTTTTCTTTATCTTTCTGTCTGTCTTGCAACCTGATACAGTGTCTTTGTGCCACCTACTGAGTCACTTTTCAGAAGCTGATCGAGTGCCTTTGATGTCCTTTTCTTTGCTATTGCAACTCCTTTCTTAGCGAGCCAACCAGTTTACCTTCCTAGCCTGGTCAGTCTTTTCTGTCTTCCACTTTTTCCTGAACTGCTTCTTTCTTTCTTTTCATGACTTCCTGGACTTCTGTATTCCACCATCACCTTTCCTTATGAAAAGAGAAAGGCCTCCACTTTGGAATTACTATGCCTGTATGATTCATTTTTGATACCTTTCTCCGCCTTGTCTCTGATAGTCATACTGAAGTAGGAGTTATGATGTTAGGTAATAGGTATACACATTTAGCTGTACATATTTTTGGCCGCATGTATCTGCTTTCTAAGAGCCTTCGTCTGTATTTTTGACGTCATTAGGTTGAGAGGTATGGTGACCTCAGTTTGTTTAGGTATGTTTTCATAAGTTGCTAGTGACATGAAAGGGGATTGGTAATGGGCTAGTATGTAGTAGATTATCTTATTTACATTAACAATGCATCCACCATTTCTAGGTCATTATTTCACTGTATAAGCCCAGTTATGATGGAGCTCTGGAGGTATATAGATAACCCTCCACCAGCCATGTGGACTTTCAAAGTAAAGAATCTGAATGAGTAGTAGGCATTGAAGTTTGGCGTGAAGGGTGTGTTCTCAGCACACAGGATAGCATCATATGACTCCTAGCTTATCTGTAAATGTGACATAGCCACGTTAAATTACTTTTATCCCCTGTCAAATAAGGTGAAAAGTTTGAATGTAAAGAAAGTGATATTGATACTGGAGCACAATGTTTTAATAGCCAGTAAGCAAGCAAGAATAATCTGCAGCATGCACACATCCCAGCTACAGAGTGGTACCATCTAATCTGCAGTAGGTATCCTAACTTAAGAGTAAATTCCCCAGCTCAGTGAATACCTGCAGTTACTTCAGAGTATTTGATTGCCTCAGAGTGTAGAGCTAAAACAGCCTATCTACAACTACCCCACCACCTGTCTACTACAGTTGTTTACTGTACTACAATTATATTAGGTATCAGAAGGCCAGTGCTATAGGCTAGGCTTGTAAAGGCTCCAAGGCTATTAGCCTACTACACACCTATGAGACTGAGCCTATGACAAGATGCGTTTTAGTGTTAACTATCTCCATGAAGATTGTATTAGAGGTCATTTACCTATCTATTTATCAACTGAATGTATACTGCTGTCTTTTCAAACATGATGTCAAAGCATCTTCAGGTGATCTTTACACATCCCCGAAAAACAGTGTCACTCCAACCCTGATAGTTGACTAACCAGACTGCGTCCCACCCCCCCTTTTGCAGATTCCTGGATCCGCCACGGATTGTTTCATTGTTAAATTGTAGCACTGCACTTTCTAATCTTATACAGAGTACCAGCACATGATACTGGGACATGCACCATTAGTTTTTGAATTATTCTACACTGCTTGTTGCTTCTAACACTTGTGTCTTTCTGCCTTATCACACTGTATGTATGGTATCTGATTCTGCTTTACTGCTGTGTGTGTACAGTATTTGGATGTTCTTCGTCTTCCCTTGCTGCAGTCCTGACTATGGGTTCCTCAGTTTTTGCGCATGGTCCGATGCAGAAGCAATTTTGCGAGTGCAGGTTGGCGTTCTGAGATTTTCCAAACCGGAGTTTCAGACCGAGTACAGAGTTGGCTAACCCCGTTGGGAACATTTTGGTTTTCTTGCCTCAGTATATTACGGATGTCAGAAAAAGTGAATAACTGTATTTCTTGTGGGAAGCAGATACATAGGGATTATCATACTTTGTGTATACCTTGTTTAGGGCCTGAGCAGCGTTGTTGGTTGCCGCTCTTGTGCTACTATTAAGAGGAGGCTTGATTGTGCTAGGTTAGTGTTTGCGTTGCAATTATACTATGCCGTCGGATGCTCCGGCCTGCTTCATCTAAGAAGGACAAAACAGTGAAGTCTAGGGTGAGGAGGCGGTCGGACGTCGGTCCTTTAGGCTCAGGAGCCAGAGGTTTTGCCAGGAGTCTCTATGGAGTCCCAGGCAGATACTTTACTGTTCCAGGATGTCCCGTCTCAGGAACTAGGGCAGCCTGAGGGGCTTCTCAGGTAACTGTTCTTCCCTCTCTTCCCAAGGTAGTTAGGGCCTCTCCTTCTGTTTCCAGAGCTTCTTTTAGAGGAAGGCCAAGTTCAGCTTCTGTAGGGCTTCTCCTAGCTTTTCGGGCTCTGTGCCTAAGAAACATATGCTTAAAATGGCTGAAGATTTGATTACTCTGATTAGAGGTTCTATGCCCCACCTGATAAGAGGCCTAGGGTGGAACAGGAGTTTGATAGTTTTGAACAGTGTTCACAGGCTTCAGAGTCTTCTGTGGAAGACTTGCAAAGTTTCCTGCTTATTCTGATTCTGATGTGGATGATTCCACTCCTTCAGCTTCTCCTCCTGAGGATTTTCATTTTCAGAGACTCTTCACTCCATGAGGGAGCACTTTAAATGGGAAGGCCAAGATTACTCTGACTCAGAAAAGGCTTAGGGAATTCTTGTTTTGCCTCAGCATAGGCCCTTAGCTATTCCTCCTGTGTTGAATGTGGTGGAGGATGTTTTTGCAGCGGCTTCTCTGGACCCTGCTTCCTTGCCTCCTCCTCCTGATAAGGCTGGTAGCTATTATAGGGTGCCCGAACCTCATAAGTATTTGTTTAAGAGTCCTGGACCCAGAAACTGTTTCTCAGGGGCCTAAAGGTGTTAAAGCTTCTGTTGTTAAAAATCCTGTACCCTCTGATAAAGAGGCAAGGGCTTTGGATAGGTGGGGTAAGAAAGTATACTTCTTCCACTCTAGCCATGAGGCGTTGAATTGTCAATTTCATATGCTGAAATATCAGAATTATCTCCTTTCACAATTGAAATCTAAGGTGGATGCTTTGGCGGAAGGTATTGAGTGTAAAGAATTGCTGGATTTGGTTCATGTGTCTGAACAAGTGGGTAAGCATTCTTTGCAGTGTGGTTTTGATGCTGTTCAGGCCTCCTCGAGGGTGGCTACTACTAGTTCTGTTCTTCGCAGACATGCATGGTTGAAGGATCAGAATTTAGCTGAGCATGTTAAGACCAGGATTTTGGATGCTCCTTTACAGTCTGATGTGTTGTTTGGACCGCCTGTGGAAGCAGTTTTAAAGAAAATGGAGGACAAAGCTAAGTCTATGCAGACTGTTAAAGATTTTTTGCAGGTGCAGCCTCCGAAGTTTAGTAGAAATTGGCCTGCTAAGGGGTGGACATATCCTGCTTATAGTTCCCAGTCTAGGGGTAGATCTGGCAGGGCTCAAGGTTCGTTTAGGCCTAGATCAGACAGTTCACCTGCTCAGACTTCTGGTGAGGGCAGGGGTCAGTCCTTTCGTAAGCAGAACCAATGACCTGCCTTTTCAGCTGCCAGTGGACTCTCGTCTGGCAGCCTTTGGGAGGAAGATTGTCTCTTTTCAAAGAAATGGGATTTAATCACTCAAGACAGATGGGTGCTGGATATCATTCATCACGGGTACAGATTTTATTTCCACACAATGCCCCCTTTCAAAGGCATGCCAGATGTTCCTCGAGGCTCTCAAGCAAGTTTTTCAGTTACTCCACATCTATTCAGCCAGTCCCTGTGTCAGAAATTTTATTCTCGCCTGTTCCTAGTACCAAAGTGGAGACCAATTTTGGATTTATCTATCCTCAACACTTATCTGGACATTCCCAAGTTCAAGATGTTGACGTTACAGCAACTGTTACCTCTGCTGGGCAAGGATCACTGGATGGTAACTTTGGATCTCAAGGAAGCTTACCTTCATGTGCCCATAAGGCTAAGTTGCAGAAAGTATGAACTGGAGATTTTCATTATCAGTTCTCTGCATTGCCCTTTGGCTTATCTAGAGTATTCACAAAGTTCTGCTCCCAGTGATAGCTGCTTCAGGCTTCAAGGCATTCAAATTTATCCTTACTTGGGCGACTGCCTGATTCTGGCTCAAGAAAAGAACACCTTCTACAGCATCTGGAATATGTCATAGCAGTGCTAAGATGCCTAGGGTATTCTGTGAGCGAAATAAAGTCCAGTCTAGTACCCTCTCAAGACATGTGCTTTCTGGGTGTGAGACTGAATACAGCAGCCCAGATGGCCTTTTAACCCCGGACAAACAAAAGAGTCTGTCACTTTACTTCCATCAACTATCTCAGTCCGTGCTGACTGCAAGGACAGTCCTTCAAGCATTAGGGTTCATGGCATCTTGTATTCTGGTGCTTCCCAATGCCAAACTGCATATGAGGAAGCTACAATGGTATCTCAAAATGTATGGACACAGCACTGCCAAGATTTGGACACTGTCATTCAAATAATACCTTGCCTTCAAAAGGAATTCTTGTGGTGGGCTCAGGAATGTCACCTAAACAAGGGACTCTCTGTGACCCGCGAGTCAGATTTTAACGACAGATGCCTCGGACACTGCTTGGGAGCTCATCTAAATGGAAAGTGGATACAAGACAAGTGGCCTGCCAGACTACAGCATCTACATATCAACATGAAGGAGATGTTAGCAGTCCAGTTTGCATTGATGGCGTTCAAGGAGTTACTTCTTCCAGGGCAGGTGTTGATTCTGACAGACAACACAACTGTCATGTGGTACATCAACAAGCAAGGGGAACACATTCTTATCCTCTATGCAGGCAAGCAATGATTTTATGGGAGACTGTTAAGCCTGCAACTGACTCTTCAGGCAAGGTTTCTGCCAGGAGCACAGAACTCCTAGCAGATGTGTTAAGCAGACAAATCATGGATCCCCACAGTGGAAACTGGATCTTCATGTATTTCAGAAATTGCCAGTGTCATGGGGAACTCCAGACATAGATCTGTTCGCTTCTCCACTAAACCACCAGCTGCCAAAGTATTGCACAAAGGGGTTTCATCACACAGCTTGGAAAGTGGATGCTCTGTCTTTCAGTTGGAAAAAACTTCATGTCTATGCTTTTCCACCTCTACCTCTTCTTCCAAAGGTATTACTAAAGGTCAGACAGGACAGGCCAAGGATGATTTTGATAGCTCCAGATTGGCCTCGGCAACACTGGTACCCACTTCTAAGGAGTCTTGTAAAGAAGCCTCCATGGCCTTTACCTCTGATTCCTCATCTGTTATCTCAGAAGGACGGTCATCTGCTCAATGTCAAGCTTCAATCTCTCCATCTCACAGCTTGGCATATTCTGTGTTGAAACATGGAAGGTCTCAGCTTCCTCAACAAGTTTTAAATGTGATTATGGAAGCTAGAAGGCCTAGTACTAGGAGGTGCATAGAAAGTGTACGAGAAAAATGGAAGAGATTTTTATTTTGGTGTACAGCAAAGAATTTGGAGATTTCAGAGCCTAATTTGAGTGTGGCTCTTCAATATCTTACTGAGTTATTGGACAAAGGTTTGTCTTTCTCTTCCATAAAGATTCATGCTGCAGCAATTTCAGCTCACTATGATTGTGACCCACCTTTGTTTTCGCATCCTTTGTTCAAGCAGTTTCTTAGAGGGGCAAAGAATATAAGACCCCACGTAGAGCTCCTACTCCTGCTTGGGATCTCAATTTTGTGTTGGAAAAACTTACTCTACAACCTTTTGAGGCGGCAGCTACTGCTGAATTGAAATATTTGTCATGGAAGACGGCTTTTCTGTTGGCTATTACTTCTGCAAGAAGGGTGTCTGAGTTGCAGGCCCTTATGGCAGTAGAGCCCTTTTTGATTTTCCATAAGACAGGGTATATCATTACGTACTAATCCTTCCTTTATGCCTAAGGTGGTTTCTAGTGTGGCTTTAAACCAAACTATTCATTTGCCGCAGATCCTCAAAATAAAGGGAAAAGATTTTGCACACTTTAGATGTACACAGGCAATTGCGTTATTATTTGAGCAGGACTAAAGATTTTAGGCAGTCTCAGCAGTTACTTGTTTCTTTTGCTTTAAGTTCACAGGGCAAACCTGTGTCAAAACAAACTATTTCTAGGTGGATTGGCTTTTGCATTGCATTTTGTTATTCCCATCATGGCAAAGAGGTTCCAGCTGGGATTAGGCCTCATTCCACTAGGGCTACTGCCACTTCAACAGCATTTCTAAGGGGTGGCAACTAAGGATATTCTGGAAGCAGCTACTTGGAGTTCAGTGCATACTTTCTCTAGGCATTATCACCTGCCTATATACTCTAAGTCTAGAGCTGGTTTTGCCACAGCTGTTTTACAAGGCATGTTGTCAGCTCCTGCTACTTTATAATTTGCCAGCCTCCTTACCTCTGCTTTGGGATTCTAATAGTCAGGACTGCAGCAAGGGAAGGCGAAGAACATAGTACAGTTTTGTACCTACCATAAATGTAGATGTTCGAGGATTCCTTGCTGCAGTCAACCCTCCCTCCCTCCTTCCCCTCTGTGTTTCAGGGTGGTTGTGTAGGTGCCTTTACATGCTTATATTTTTTGTATATATATATTACTGTATATATTGTACATGTTTATTGGTGCAGGTTGTTTTTGGGACTTGTCTTTTTGGGTCTTCTGACATCTGGGGCAAGAAAAGACTGAGGAAATGACGTCGGTCATGACTGGCGTCAGTCTAAGCGCCATGACCCTCTCTGGTATTGGACGACTGGGACGCGGACTATACCCAATAGTCAGGACTGCAGCAAGGGAATCCTCGAACATCTACATTTATGGTAGGTACAAAACTGTACTTTTTCTGCCTCATTAATAGCACTCCTCTACAGACTACACTGCATAATGTTTTAGACAAAACTGCTAATTTCGCAGCTGTAGAACACCTGACCTACTACTACAGTACCAGAGTTGACAGAGTACACTGAACCATTAGTATGATCCCCCCATGAAATCAGTTACTGCAGTTGGTAGTCAGCCACTCATACTGAACCCCTCCCCCACCAAACTTCCTCAAAGAATAAGAGTGCTGTCTGCCCATAACTCATCTGTTGCCAGCCTAATACCAGGTACTGAAATGCTGGGTAGCATCTGTGCCACATTCACTGGCTACCAATTGTTATTGGTTAACATTAAGTCTACTTGTGATGGGTGTAGATGCCTATTTAAATTGGTGGCAAACCTCTGATGTCATCCAGTCATCAAAACTCACTACATCCCCCACATCACAACACAACACTACCTGTGAGGCAGAATATTCTTTGGAACTAAACTAATTTCTTCTCAGTCTTTCTATGCAATCCACTACGTCATAACTTACACCTCACCTGTTATTCTCAACACTGCCAGGTGATGCATTGCTCACATCATCACCCACCACCAGGTGATATAGCACTCAACAACACTGACAGGTGATACTGTGCTCATCCCACCACCACTAGCACATTCAGCACTCAACAGCACCGCCAGTGGATTCAGCACTCAACACCACTGGCAACACCACTGCCTGGTGATACAGTGAACTCAACTGCACCGCCAGGTGATACAGCGCACTCAACAGCACTGCCAGGTGATACAGCTCTTACAACAACACTGCCAGGTGATAAAGCGCTCACACCAGCACCAAATGCTACACCCTTAAGACTTCCTGAACATGCTACCACATATGAGAATGTCCTAATCATAGGAGAGTCTATAGTCAGACATACCAATGCACCACAGTGAAGCAAGCTGCTTCTCAGAAGCTAGAACTGATGATGTCATAAGGCACTCAGACTGCTTCAACCCCAAGTATGCCTAAAACCTGGTCACTCTCACATGACCGTAAATTACCTTAGGACATTCCACATTAGAAAATAGAGAAAAACATGTTTGAGCTCTCAGGATACATTTCTGAGAATGGAAAGAAACTAGTTTTGAGCAGTTATCTTGCTGTTGCAAATTATACCAAAACACAGCCAAAAATAATTAGCTTCTGCAAATGGATCAATAAATTGTGTTATTCCAGGGGAATCCAATGTTCATCAGCATGAACAGAAATGGTAGACAACCCTGCCTACTTCACTAGGGATGGTCTTTGTTTCTCCCCCTCGGGCGTCTCTATGCTGACACAGACTTTCTTTACCCCATATTGGGTTTTTTTAGGCAGAGTCAGATTTCAACACCAGTCAACCTTAAAAAAAAAAAAGTCAGTGCTAGAAATGTGAAAAAGTGAAATGCCTATTGTACATGCTTTCCTGACTTTTGACATTTCTTTACTGGGGTTTAATGAAGATTACTCATGCAAACGCCAGGGTGAGGGTGGTTATGTTTCCAAAGAAGGAATGTCCAGTTCATCATCAATCTTACTGTCTCATGGCTGACCCAGCAAGAAAATGATCGAGACTTACACCAGGCTATGCAGAAATTCTAACTATCATACCACTGGTAATGACAAAACCCCTTCCATATCTCCCACAGGCCAGGATACCTACCAAAACAAATTAATGTCCTTAACTACTGAACCGGACACATTCACTCAGTGAAATTTCAACAACCTGAACATAAACTGGCAGACATATACCACAAACAATGAGCACAAACACAGGTTCTTCGATGCAACAGTGCTAACTCTCTAGACAAGACAGCATCCTCTTCCATAAACAGCTCAAATTTACTGACTTTGTTCTTACAAACAGCGCAAACTCTCATTGTTACTCAACTGCTAGCCCTCAAATTTTACAGTCCTCAGCGATTTCTGCAAGGTCTATCTTTCAGCACTGTTTGATGACCTAAGGAAATTCTCTTCACCCCATAAAGACTCCATAGCAAACAACACATATATTTTGGATGGCGCAGTGGTGCAGCGGTAGCATTGTCACCTCACAGCAAGAGGTTCTCCGGTTCGATTCTCAGCTGGGGTGCCTTCTGTGTGGAGTCTGCATGTTCTCCCTGCGTCCGTGTGGGTTTCCTCCGGGTGCTCCGGTTTCCTCCCACGTTACATAGACATGTATCTGGAGCATTTCTTCCCGGGCCTCCGCTGAAAATTGGCTCATTCCAAGTCGGACTTTCCTGGTTAACAAATGTAAAATAAATAATAATAAATAATATACCACCGATTTCTATTCAAACCTACATTCCTTCAAAGCATCCACCCCCTCCCATCCACTAAAAATATAATGCCAAATTTAGAAACAAGCCCCTGTTGTGGAACCCCAGTACCAGCAAAAGTTTAAGTAAGAAGAAAACACTTCTAGTACTAAGAAGTGTACTCAGACCACCACATGCTAAAAGTGAACTTAAAAGGTAAACAAAGAAAGTAAGAACACCTACAAAGCCAAGTATGAATTAAACACTGCAAAGACTTACGTAGGATAAACACACTTGTACCAGCTACTCTGCCCAAGAAGACATAACCAACACAACAGTAGACAGGAACTATCATCCCATGTAGATGCTCCCCAAATCTGAGTGACACACTACTCATCCCTCCAAGTCACGACTCCAGTGCAAGTCACTTCTTTCACATCAAGTAAAATCTTTGTGTGGGTACTAACAATACTAATTCACACTTTTAATCCTATTTTTTTCTATATGCTGTTTGACCCAAACCTGCCAATCACCAAGCCTTCCCCAATCAGACAGAAGTCTGTTCATTCTCTGTACTGACTTTCCCCAGCACGGGTATAACTGCTTTTAGGAGGGGGTCATCATCCAGGCAGCTATGAGGGTTGACTGTGCCCTCAGCACTGAAAGGATATTTCTCCTACCCCTTTCCTGGACTTTTGACCTGCATCACTGTGTTGAGGGGCGCTACTATGCCTTTCCCTATCCCCATGCATCTATTATGTAGGCAACTACAGATGTTAGCAGAACTATCATTTAAGCCTCAGTGCTGGTTGCCAGTTTTGGAATCTCTACCCAAGAACAACTCTGTTACAGGACAGTGTAAAACTTATGATACACAAATGGATGCATCTCTGTTCCACTAGCTTCACCCTTCCAGAGGCCACTATGATCCAGCAGTGGGTTTTGTAATACCAGATTTGGAAACAATCTTCTGTACCCTGGCAACTCGGCCGGAAGAGAGACCTAGTCTCAGCATACAGATGAAAATATCATATTCCCCAAAATGTCTCCTGAAAACTGCTGCTCCACAGTCACTGCATGGGATAAGGTTCATCCAAGTCAAGTTGCTTTTCAGATAATCATGACTGAATGAGACAAGTTACACTACTGGAAACACAGCAAAAGATTTTTAAATGTAACGCAGAGTCCTCCATACAAGAGGCTTTGCCTTCTACAAACTCTCACTTAAAAGGTAAAAACAATCCTATTAGAAGGTTTTACATTACAGCCATGCTGCCACTACTGGCCAAAGTGCTCGAAAGATTAGGTTACGATATGATGGCAAACAAAAAGGCACAGAAATCGCACTTTTGTAAATGCCTACTGCATAGGTTGCATCTAGCATTTGGTGGTTTTCTTGATCTTACATGCAACTTTCATTTTTCTAGTGTCCTAATTAATTTCTTTGTATACTATTTCAGTTGGTGAGAGACTTATTCTGTTTAACTGTGTGCGGACAGCTGCTGTTACTCAAATGGCTTTACAAGGGTCTGTTCTTGTATTCTTATTGTTTATTATGTTTATGAAGTGTCTATCTCTAGTGTGTAATTCAACAAAATATATATATATTTTTTCCCGCTCATGTCCAGCGGTCATCAATAACCTGGCCAGTGATTTTAATAATACACATAAATGGTAGATGAAACATCACTCATCTGCTGATAAAACTGTCCAAGTCTATCAAAAGGGTCATGGTAACATAGATGGGAGGGTGGCTTAATGGCTAAGGTGTTTGCCTTACAAACACAAGGTGCAGGGTTTGAGTCTCACAAGGGATAATTGGCTAGGCTTAAAATGGCTCGCAAGGGCAGTTAGCTTAGTACTAAACTATGAACCTATAAGTAATTACAATAACATGAAAATTAAACACATTGCTACATTTCCTGAATATATATGTCACCTAGTGTGAATTACAGCCTGCATAAAATTGACTACACTGTATAGGTTTAAGCATTATATTCTCTGAGACTTTCTTCATCACTGTGTCTTATTTTATAAGGTTAAAATATTGTGCAATCCTGACAAAAAGCATGTTGCAGTGCTCATTTAAATTCAACATTCCTTAGATTGCCAGCACTTTACTTCATATTTATTTGCTACAATATTACAACATCCTAGCGCCACAGTGTAACAGGAACAGTGTTTTCCTTGTAAGGAAGTTGGTACCAAGGAACACTGTGTACATATTTATCAAACTAGGGCGGAATCACGGCATGGGCCAGTGGTTACATTACATAATAAAACTATTGGACACATTGTATCATACTCAGAAATTATTATTAGTACCCATTTAGTGAAGTTTCTTCAGTGGTGCAGTTTAAGGTAAAGACGTCGCACATCACTGATTGATGAATCTAACCATAGATGTTTCATGTAATGGTACATTACAAATTCTATGTACATTACGTAGAAACGCCCTTTTTTTTTATTATGTAGACCTAAAACTGGGGGTCTATATTATAAGCTTGAAAGCTTAAAAAGAGCGAACGGTCTTTAATCAAGCTGTAAACATCAAAACACTAAATAGCAAAGACACGGAACAGCAATTTTTTTTCCTAGGGAAAAAAATCACTGGGCCGTTTTCGGGGCTTTGCCATTTCCTCCACTGTGGTGCGATCTCGGAGTTGGTGTATTTAAGTAGGGGGCCCACTTTATTTTGTGTTTGCATTTTTTTTTTTTGCGGAGCAGCGATTTGTTTTCCTTGGGGAAAAAAATTGCTGTTCCGTGTCTTCGCTATTTAGCAGTTTCTATGTTTACAGCTCGATTAAAGAGCGTTCACTCTTTTAAGCTTTCAAGTTTATAATATAGACCCAAAAGTGGGGTAGCTCTACGCTATTCACATGAAAAGAAAATAAAAATTGCCGATTCAGTTTTTAACATCTTAGGTAAATTATAAAACTGAGAAAAAGTTCTCAATTCACTTAAGCGGGATTACATGATCATGTTTTTAAACTGACTCAGTTAAACAACCAAGCTATATTGTGTGCATGTGTGTATGTATTGTATTCCTTCTTTTTTCACTTTCTGATTAATGTTGCTTCTCTGCAAACACCAAGCCCAAAGGTTCCAGTTTCCCCTCATATGTTTGTTTCTTACATGAAAACATTTAGAAGAGGGGTATTTCTGTTGTACTGTCCAACTCAGACGGTAGACTGCAGCATGTTTAGGGATGGAAAACACAGCATTCCTCTGAAAAACAAAATTTATCTTGCGCAGCTCTGAAGACTAAAAATCATGTGCTTAACATATTTACACCAGTAATAATACCCAACAGGGTGTGTCCTACGGTGCAAGTAAAACCTCCCAAAGGGTGTTCTGAGGTGCCATGCCGCATACACTCTGCGGGCATTATTATGCTTAAGAGAATGGGTTATCTGTTGAACTGTTTTGTATTTTTTTAATTAATATATTATACATTTTGAAATATTTTTTAATGTACAACAGTTCCTCTAACGAATGTTTCAAACT